>NW_015386557.1:116099-191959 GCF_001527695.2 Protobothrops mucrosquamatus | reverse complement strand
AAAAAAAAAAAGTGGGAAAGGGAATGATCTCCAACTTCCTGTCAGCTTCCCTATTGAATTTCCTTGTGGGAAACTAGCAGTGAGCATTGAAAATCTTCCTTACTCCCTCATTTTCTTTCCTCCCTTGTTCTTCCTTCCCTCCCTCCTTCCCTCTCCACAGGGACATAAGTGGCTGCTATGGGGGGGAGGGGGCAGGAACAAGGGATTGAGCTAGTGACCAGGAAAATGTTGGGGAATGCCAAAAATGAGGATCATGTGGCTACAGCAGTGCAGCAGCAGCTCAGAAGCAGCAACCTGGTAGTGCTGAAGCAACCACGATTTCCCCAAATTTCATTGCCTTGGGAGCAAGGGGTGCTGGCATTCTGTAAATTAACCCATTTGAGATACCTTGGTTGAAAAAGTTTTGCTCTATGATGCAACATTTCACCCAGTTGAAGGTTACAGACATGAGAGTTTTATTAATATATGTAACTCAAAAGATACCCTAATAACAGAAATACTGTTATTGTTGAAAATTATGAAAGTCCATCTATCAGACAAGTTGCAAGGAAACAAAAAAAAACCCCACCAGTGATAGGTCAACAATTCCTTTTTGATTTATGTGTGTGGGCAAAAATTTGACAGAACGCTATTCATATGTATTATTTTTCTTGTAAGGCAATTCTAGATCCAGATACACATATGGTGCACAAGTTTCTTTCAACCAAGCATTATTTTGTAGTACATTCTCAATGAATAATGCAACAGATAGTGAAGTTTGATATAAATATAGCTTTACTTTAGAAAGTTGGTATCCCGCTGATGATGGATTTCAAATCCAGCGACAAATACAGTAAACCAGCATCTATAGTAGAAATATTGTAGCATGTTTATGAAACAGAAATAGTTCATTATATCAAAGCAGAACTCTAAATCCCTTGGGGAGGCGGCCACAGACTCCCACTCTCTCAAAACGAACCCTATATAGGTCTCCTCTGAGAATGGACAATATTGCCTATCCTGAATCTAAACTGGCTTAAGGAACTGATTGAGCTCTTCTTCGTTAACAGTTTAAACCTGGATCTTGCCCAAACCACTCTGGTTGGAGGAGATTGTGCTTTCTATCTATCCTCCCTTAACACAGCATAAAGATTCCAACTACCAATTCAGTAGTTGGACAGTTCTGCCCAACTGCAGACACCATATAAAAAGCTGGATTCTATCAAAAATTCAGATGTGTCACTAAGGAGTGTCATTGCAAGAAAACAAGTCACTCTAGAAAGCAATGCCCAAAGATTGTCCCGGCCACAAAAGTTTGGCTTAAAATATATCCGATCACAGGATTAGCATTAAGATAATGGTCAAAACAGAAAAAACACACTGAAGAAAATCATTTGTATCTCATGAAGAAATTGGTCTAGACTAAAAACTACTACACCTAAGAGGACAGTAACTTAAAAAAAAAAAGCATTATTCAAGATGACTTGGATGTAACTCCAAGATCTAATGTTTCTAAGCTAATATTAAAAAGAAGCAACTAAAAGCCCAGATTTTTTTTAAAAAAAGGGAATTTACAAATATTTACAAAAGCAAAATAGACGTATACTTTAAAAAGAAACCAATGAAAAAAAGCTTATAGAGAAAATAAAAGACTCTGTTCAACCTGAATACTCCAGGGGTGTGAATGTGATAGTCTGCAGTTATTTGGAACTCTGTTTCCCAGTGGACAAAAAGCATCGCCACCACCTTCTTCATCACAATTCACTCCGCTGTATTGTGAAGCATCTAGAGGACACATGCCTTTGTTAGGAGTCTAAAGGCAGGAACTTGTATCTCTTTAGAAGGCATGGCTCTTTCAAGAAGACGACTCCAATCTGAATTGTAGAGGAAGAAGCAATGTGGAAAAAACCCAATTTGATTTTGGTCCAGCTGACTAGAGTTTGGCAAAGCTCCACATGATTGTTCATATAGCTTCACCTGGGAAAATGTAGTGCTCTTTGGGAGCAAACATCCAAGGCTCATCTTCACAGACTGTAGCTGGTCTTAGAAGCATAAAGGTATGTTTTTTTAACACACAAGCATTTAAAAAAAACACTAAAATAAAACAGTAAAAATATTTTCACAAACAATGTACACACTGGGGCTAGGGAGGATAAGAAGTGTGCTTCACTAAGAAATGGATTAAAATATCCTCTTTCGCTTTAAATAGGAGTCTGCATAGTGCCCTCCCAGGCCCTGAGAATGCTGGCCAACATAGCTCCCTTCTGGACTTGGCTCTGGAGAGGGTAGCAGGTGAGAAAAGGCTCGCTTCTGGCCTCCAATGGGAGTCTGCAAAAGAAGGACAAACAAAGTAAGGAAGGAGAGAAGCAGGGCAGGGGAATGACAAGTTCAGGAGGACCTCCAAGTTTCAGAATTCCTTTTGGATTGAATCATCTCACCTTTGAGTAGCTACTGTGGGAAGGGCTAGTTGGTCCTAATCCAAGGATATTCTCTCCTGTGCCCACTGGTGGCATCCCGATAGCCTTGAAAGATAAGGAAAGAATCAAACCAACATTTGATTTCATTGAAAGGTTTCTGACACCTTGCTCAGGTATGGTATATGTAAGTTGGGGAGAGAGGCATAGGTACTATTGGAGAAAGTCCCCTGAAGGAATCCTGGAGGCACACAAAAATAAGTAAATGTGTAGTCTGGATTCCAGCTGTCCCACACAATCTCACAATAGTCTGCCAAACTTTTCATTTAAGTAAACAAATCTTAACATCAAATATTCCACTGTGTGAATACTTTCTTTTTACAGCAACTGTATCCCTTACTAGTTGTATCTGAAACTGTTTTTGTAAGACCTCATGTCTTCAGGTGTAAACACAAAGACAAGCAGATTATTGTCAAGCCAGGCAACTGGTTGTGCTGTCCAGAGAAACAAACTGCATAAGACAGAAACTCTCTGGGTGGGTGGTCCTGATGGTTTGAAGTAACCTTGGAGCAATGTGCAAACAACTGCAATATGATATCGAAAGCTATCCAAAGTTAATTTGTATATAAACTTCAAACTACTTCAATGATAAAAAAAAATTACTTTGTTCAGATTGCTTTGTCTGAGTCCAGCTTGAAGGCCACTTGTGAAATATGAGGTTGGCGATCCTGCATAGAATGGGGGCAATGGAGCTCCTAGATGGTTTTGCTCAAACCCAGGAGATGAGACCTGAAAGAGAAATTGGGTTGTTTTAGCTGCTTGCACGCAAAACCTCATATTTCAATATTTAGGAATTACGCAAGTACAAACTTGCTGCTTTTCACTGACTGAAATCAGAAACAGGCACTTAAAGTGGAACATTCTTGCCATTTGCTGTGTTCCCAATCAATACATTTCCAGTGTACTCCTTACACTTTCCTTCTCACCCATTCCTCTGCTCCTTCTCCATTCTAGCTAATGTTGGCTTCCTCTTAAATATTTCCTAATATATGTAATTATGCACATATTGGTGATAGATCTATGCACATCCCTGGCCAATACTGCTGCCATTTCCCCCTCATATACAGAATGGTGCCATTTGGCTACACAAGGAACAGGTTAGTAGAAGCAACAGATACAGAAATGGGCATCTTCTTAGGAGCGCCCTAAAATCTGGTCCATTTTAACTAGTGGACAGTTTTCATTCAATTAATTTTTACCTTTTGCTTCTTATGTGCAAATGCACTTAGCTGGGATGCTGTCTCTCTGGCCAGGGGATATATTCGTGATACCAAGTCCTTTTGAAATAAGAGAGAGAACAGATCTTTTCAAGAAAATTTTGCCACTACTAAAGACAAGTATGGCCCTGAAACATTCCCCTAATATTTTATATGCTCGCCAATAAAAAGCAAAAACCTATGCATGCCTGCATGTCTTCCCCCTTTTCCAACTTAGATAATCACAAATAATTTACTAATACTCACAGGCTGATAGTCAAATGCAGAATTATCTTCTGATTGACTAGATGAGGGCAGGAGAAGATCAGACATGGATGCCTGCTGCATTCTGGGATTGGAAGCATTGCCAAGGACACCAGTCTTCGGGCCGAATGTTTTATTATTTCCACCTGCGAGGAAAGTGAATATGCAATAATGAGACTACAATTCCTTTAAATTAAATGCAGGACTACATGGGAGAATATTTGTACTATGTAAGATAAGCACAGATTTTCCATGAGTACTTGCACATACTAGGAATAGCCATAATTTCTCTTTGTAATTATCATTTCATCTTTGAACGTCCTATATTTGTAGCAGATTAAACTATGACACAAGCATGGGATCACAGGAAAGTTCTCTTGAATGAAACTAAAGAAGCAACTAGTCTAGCATTCTGTTTCCATAGCGGTCAACCAGATACCAAGAGAGAGCCCACAAGCAGAAATTGAATAGTGCCTTTTCATTTATTTTCCCCAGCAGTAGTATATATATATATATGCAACAACCATGAACAATCTGTCTAATCCTCTTTGATCAGACATGTCAAACACAAGGTCCGGGGGCCGGATGCAGCCCACTAAGTGCTTTCATGTGGCTCGCGAAGCCATCCTGGAAACAGTGAGGGAACGGCCCCCGCTACCTTGGCCCTGGCCCAGGCCGGCCGGAAGCCAATGTACAATTTTGTGGTGGCCATCTTGGCACTTGCCCCGGTGAACCATGCCTTGGCACTTGCCCTGATCCCACCCCCTTCTGCCAGAGACCCTCAGATCTGTCCCACTTCTGCCCAGGCCCCCCATAGGCACCCTTGACGCAAATGATGTAGAACCGGCCACGCCTACCCAGCAGGCCACACCCACTCCATCCACGCCTACCCAGTAGGCTGCACCCATTCTGGCCACACCCACCTGGCCCCCCCAGGGCAACCGCAATGCTGATGCGGCCCTCAATGAAATTGAGTTTGACACCCCTGTCTTTGAGAGTTACCCAACATCTCTGCCTCTTTGGGAATGAATTCTACAGACTGAATATTTGTTAATCAGAATCAACAACCAGATTAATAAAATAAGTGAAATACCAAAACAGAAACATAATTTATGTATCTCTATGTACTTTCAAGAGTTTGAGAATGCATCTTTTGGTAAAGCAACATATTTTGTGTTGTATAAACAAAACTTAGCAAGATTTATGTATTTTGTTGCTTATTCTACTAATATCACTAGTCCCTGTTTAAACATTTAAACAAATTATTTGAATCTATTAATTTACATAATCCCTCTCTATTCATGCCAGATAGTCTTTTGAAAATAGCTAATGATGAATGATTATTATAATTAAAATAATTAAAATATGCACAGTTGTTCCAAGACCATCTGTATTATATGGATATTAAAGCCCCACATACAGAATTTTTATTGTATCTCCCTTCCAGTATTGCTGTGCATAAGGAATCAAAAAGTGCTAGTGTTCTGTATATATTTGAATGGCTCTGTTCTAATATTCTGCTGAATCAACATTCTTTTAGTATCAACTGTGTGCCCAAACCTTACTTCTTGTCTTCTCTTCCATAGATTAAATATGACAGCCATTTTATCCATTCCTCCTAGGAATTGGCTTCAAGATCCTTTATCATCTTGGTAGCTCTCCCCAAACTCATTCCAACTACTTCATCCCTCTTGGTGGATGTGATGCCCACAGCTGGACGCAGTACTCCAAGAGCAGGCTAACCAGCACAGATTACAATGGAACTACCTCATGATCTAGATCAGAGGTGCCCAACCTTTTGGGTACCAGGGACCGGTTCCGTGGAGAGAGGTTTTTCCAAGGACTGGAGGGTGCGTGGTTTTGTGTACTGCCTGCATCCCACAGATGGGGCTTTGCTTGTTTGTGTGAACCAGTTGTTGGCATGCCGTGGCCCGGTACTGGTCCACGGACTGGGGGTTGGGGACCCCTGATCTAGATACAATGCTTCTGTTAAGACAGCCTCAGATGGCATTGACTTTTTAGTTAATGCATTACAGATCGTCTTTTGACTTATGACTCATCACTTAGTGACTGTCCAAAGTTACAACAGACCTTCCAAAAGCTATTTACGATTCGGTGTCGACATTCCAATATCCATCCCCCCCCAGTCACATGATCGCATTTTGTGCACTCAGCAATCAGCCTGCATTTACTGCCATTTGCAATGCCCCATTGTAACTGTAAACTGAGTGCCTGTACAGTGAAGGAAAAAAAATATTTGATCCCCTGCTGATTTTGTACGTTTGCCCACTGACAAAGAAATGATCAGTCTATAATTTTAATGGTAGGTTTATTTTAACAGTGAGAGACAGAATAACAACAACTAAAAATCCAGAAAAACTCGTTTCAAAAAAGTTATAAATTGATTTGCATTTTAATGAGTGAAATAAGTATTTGACCCCTTCGCAAAACATGACTTAGTACTCAGTGACAAAAACCTTGTTGGCAATCATAGAGATCAGAGGTTTCTTGCAGTTGGCCACCAGGTTTGCACACATCTCAGGAGGGATTTTGTCCCACTCCTCCAAGTCATTAAGGTTTCGAGGCTGACATTGGGCAGCTTGAACCTTCAGCTCCCTCCACAGATTTTCTATGGGATTAAGGTCTGGAGACTGGCTAGGCCACTCCAGGACCTTAATGTGCTTCTTCTTGAGTCACTCCTTTGTTGCCTTGGCCGGGTGTTTTGGGTCATTGCCATGATGGAATACCCACCCATGACCCATTTTCAATGCCCTGGCTGAGGGAAGGAGGTTCTCACCGAAGATTTGACGGTATATGGCCCCATCCATCATCCCTTTTTTTTTTTTCATGCAAGGAATTTATTATTTCCATACAGTAAAGATTTTAACGTACATACGAATACTGACTTTTCAAAAGCCTGTACAATCACTGGATTTCTATAGAATAATTTTTAAAAGAAACTCTATTGTCTCAGAAGGGCATGTTCATTTGCATAAACCTCGTAGTCACAAAATTGCATTTGCAAATGATACAAATAGCAGCTCACATCATTTGTGAATGGTGTCAGGCAGTCGAACCAAAAATTCCTTCTATAAATAAGCACCAGATTCTCTTGGTGCAGATATTTCAGAAATAAACGTATTGCAAGCTACAATTAAATCATTTTAAATTAATTAATTCTCCATGGCTAACATTCTAGCCTAAAACACTGTTTGGTGCTTAATATTACATCTTTTTTCTTTCAAAAGAGGCTGAAAAAGTCTTCTCAAAACTTCGCAATTGCAAGCGAGCCCAGCTTGAAACATCAGGGTGCTGATGCAAATTCCCAAACTTTCATGCAACTTCATCCAGACCATGATTTATTTAAACTCAGGGCTTCACCTCCTGACAAACACATCCATCGAAGTATGGCTTATTCACAATAGTTTTGGAAGAAAGGAGAGACATATCGTGGTTTCCCATTAGTTTGGCACTTGAAATATTCATCTTCCAAAAACTGGGAAAAATAAAACAAAATAGGTTGCATTGCAAAAATTAACAAAGATGCTGCATGAGTTTAGCCACTTCCTCGTTGGCGTACTTGGGTGAGGAGTCTTTAAGGCAAATAAATATTGCTTAACTGCGTCAACTTTTCAGTGTTACACTACCAAGATTTCTGCAATTATCTAGGCTTGAATGCCAGCAGGAGGGGAAAAACAAGAAAAAGCAATTAAATTGGCTGCTTTTATAAAAAAAATGAGTATGTCATTTCATAACTGGCTGAAAATTCTTCCTAATTCACTCACTCGTTTTCTATGTCTTCGCCTTTTCTCAAGATCTTGATTTGTAAGGGGATGCTGGCCAGATTGCCTATCCAAGTTTTGGGAAGGGCAGCCTGTAAAGCACACCATAAAGTTGTGCGGGTTTTTCGTGTGGAGGATGTGAGCTCGGTCACAGCAGATGCCAAGATGAGGATATCTTTTTCCCTGGTGACATATGATGTCCCTGGCCTCTGGTTACTAGCATTAAGAATCTCATCCTTGCGTCTGGCCTGGGTGATCTGAATGGCTTCCAAGTGACGCCCCAACGTTGTCGATATCCTGCTGTGGATGGAAACGTCGCAAAGGTGTTCCATCCTCCCAAGTAAGGTGCAAACGCTTGCATGCTCTTGAAACTGGATCCAAATCAGGCGATCCACTCGAGAGGACTTAGCTGGAAGCGGGGACAACGGAATATCCTTAGAGCTGGCAAAGGATTCGTGAGGAAAAACCCTTGCTAAGTCAGCCTCTGCCTTTTTCCGCTCTTTTTTTAACAACCTCCACTGTTTGAAACATTCCTCCAGGAACACGCATCCATCATCCCTTTGATGTGGTGAAGTTGTCCTGTCCCCTTAGCAGAAAAACGCCCCTAAAGCATAATGTTTCCACCTCCATGTTTGACGGTGGGGATGGTGTTCTTAGGGTCACAGGCAGCATTCCTCCTCCTCCTCCAAACACGGAGAGTTGAGTTGATGCCAAAGAGCTCAATTTTGGTCTCATCTGACCACAATACTTTCATCCAGTTCTCCTCTGAATCATTCAGATGTTCATTGGCAAACTTCAGATGGGCCTGTACATGTGCTTTCTTGAGCAGGGGGACTTGTGGACACTGCAGGGTTTCAGTCCTTCATGGCATAGTATGTTACTAATTGTTTTCTTGGTGACTATGGTCCCAGCTGCCTTGAGATCATTGACAAGATCCTCCCGTGTAGTTCTGGGCTGATTCCTCACCATTCTCATGATCATTGAAACTGCACGAGGTGAGATCTTGCATGGAGCCCCAGACCAAGGGAGATTGACAGTTATTTTGTGTTTCTTCCATTTGTGAATAATCTCACCAACTGTTGTTACCTTCTCACCAAGCTGCTTGGTGACAGTCTTGTAGCCCAGGGGTCCCCAACCCCTGGACCGTGGACCAGCACTGGGCTGCGGCATGCCAGAAACTTACAACCTTTGTGGCATCCTCATGGTCATGTGATCAAAATTTGGATGCTTGGCAACTGATTTATATTTATAACAGTTACTGTGTCCTAGGGTGATGTGATCACCTTTTACAACCTTCTGATAAGCAAAGCCAATGGGAAACCAGACTCATTTAATAACCATGTTATTAAATTAACAACTGCAGTGATTCACTTAGCAACTGTGGCAAGAAAGGTCATAAAATGGGGCAAAACTCACTTAACAAATGTCTCACTTAGCAATATAAATTTTGGGCTCAATTGTGGTTGTAAATTGAGGATTACTTGTACACGGTGGCAGCAAGAACTATTAAGTCACCACAGCACCCCAAAGCACGAGATGGAAGCCTAACCAGGGTATGTAGAACAAGAGATTTCTGAGAAAGGTGGTTTGAAATCTCCACCCTGTGGACTCTGCAATCCTGCTCAGTGGTATATTCATTTCTTGCCTAGCTTTATCATATGGGAATCCATGCAATTAATTCAGTATTTGAGGTAATCGTAGTACCACAATGTTGTGAATCCCTACTCTAAAATATAAATCAATTTCCTCCCAGCTTTAAAACATGTGCACATCTGACTAATTTAGCAATCCAAATAAAATATGAACATTTGTCTTATGAATTATGCTATGATCCCAATTTCTGAGATCCCATTCCTGAAATCATTCCTCAGCATAAAAATGTTTAGTTTTTAATCATTTATGTTGTTTAACCTTGTTTATGTAGGAGAGCATAAGCCATTCAGAGTCAGTTGATGACCAGAGGAGCATACAAACTAGTAAAACAAGTAAACTAAATAATTTATATAATCCCAAACTTAGCAAAGAAAGCTATTTGCCAGGATGGGAGGACGACAGCTAAGGAATAAACAGAAAAGCAAAGAATAAATGCAAACCCCGGTTAAAAGTATTATTTCAGAACAGTCTTTTCCCACTTGGCATCCTTCAAAAATTGAGAACTGCCACATCCAAAATTCCTACCTATTTTTTAAAAATATTGGCTAAACATGTTTTTAATTGGGGAGCAAATATTTTCTCTTGGTTACCCTTCCTGCCAATTGCTGCTTACCTCCAACTTTACTTCTAGGGAGAAGGCTGTGCAGATTTAGATATGGATTGAGAGGAATCTTGAAGTCTTTCGGCGGCTCTCCTAGGAGAGAAACCTGAAAGCAAAAATTGCAATAGTCACCATTTCCTGGACTGCTGAATGTAGTTTACTTCAATTAAGGCAAGTCGCTTAAGTCTGGCCCTGGTTTAATTACCTAGGTAGCAACAGATAAAATCTCCAAATTTTTAGTAGTTAAAAAAACTAGGCAGTTACCTTTAATTCCAGCTCTATAAATTATCGTATGAAAGCAGTTATTTTGCATTCAGATTTTAATGTCTGCAAGTATCATAACCATAAAAGCAAAATAAAATAAAGAATCCTTAATGAAATTAGATCTGCAAGCATTGGGGATAAAAAGGAAAGGGGAGCATTAGTCAGTGCACTGGGCAAAGAGCTCTATCACAAAAAAATAAGAGTTTCTCGTTTGTCATACTCCTAAATGACTACAGTAAATAATGATAAAATTATACCATTAAATAAATGCTCAGATTTTCACTAACATAGGCAGGTGCTGAATATTAAATTTGATGGTCCTACTTACATTAGCTAAATGAGGACCATTGTCTGATCTGTTATCAGAGGGTTTCTGAAGCCCACTGATCATAGATCCCAAAATGGAGGTAGTGAGACCCTGTAGGCCAGGTGAAGTCAGCTGGGGTGCCTGAGTTCCCATTGCAGCATTCTCCCTCTCCGTTGCCAATGGTCCCAGGAAAGATGGCAAGACATTAGATTTCACAGGTCCTGGGGAAACATCAGCTGGCAAAGAACCACCTGGGAAAACATGAATCCAGTAAAGAGTATATCCAAATGCTAGCTATCAGAATTAGATGGTAGGGCTAAGACATCAGTTTATTTACTGAACACATGATCACCATTTGATGGGCAGCATTTTAAGGAGCATTTAATAGCAAACCTTGATATCCTCCAGTCTTAATAAACATCTTTAGAAATAGAGGCTCCAAAGGTTATTCAAGAATTCCTTGGCAGCTTGCCAATACAGATATATAAGTAATAGAAAAACCTCAGTTCTACATGGCCACAAATAAAAGCATATTTCTAGTCATAATCTATTCACCTCTTTTACTTTAAGGCTAAAAAAGTGCCATAAATTTTTGTTTGTATTCGTAGTCTATTACCTGTGCTCAGCACAATATTCTTTTCCAGACAGTCGGGAGACAGAAAGGGCATGGATTTACAGAACTATAGCAGTTACAGAACTCCCACCAATAGAACTTTCACCAAGTTTCTGAGAAGAGCAGCAAAAACTATACTGAAATCCAGGGCAAAATCAAAACAAAAATATCAGTTTCCATCTGAAGGCCATCTTACCACTGTCTACTCAACTCAAATAAGTCTCCTTTCAGTTAAGCAAATGAAAAGTTAGCTGAATGAGAAAATGAAGCATTCCAACAGCTTGCTATGAGACAATTGCTACGAGACTGCAGGAACCTTCTGCAATCTATATCTTTCTGTTTTATCGAGAAAACTTTCTCAACGTCTACCAGAAACCCCTGCTTAAAGCCTACAGATTGGAAGCTTTCTTAATAGAGCATGTATAACTAAGCACTTACCTGAGGACATCTCATCTAACAACTGATTTCCGGCCTGAGAAGCTGGAGGGTTTGACATCCCCATAGGATTGTGCTGCAAGGAACCATGAGGAGACTCTCCCAAGATTCCAGGTTTCTGCAAACAAGTCAGAGGCTTCAACAATTCAGATTAAAGGATACATACATGCATAAAAAAAATCATGCAAGACCAAACTATAAGCCTGCCACAAGCAGCTAATGTCAAGCAAGGTGAACTAAGCGAACTAAGCAGAAAGAAATATAGCCACGTATACTTCAAGTGACCTGGGATGGTCTATGAGAGAGCCAGAAACTGGATCCTTAGATATCATGTAAAACATCTGGCAGAGGAGTGCTAATACGTCTCTACAAGTTTTGAAAAACAGAATACTTGGAGGAAGTAAGTGTCCTGATGACTTTGATATATCCATTTAAAATTTTAATCCCTTTGTAAAGTGAAAGACCTTGACTGAGTTTAGCTGCCACAAACAGTCTAAATTACAGGATTTAAACAGGATCTAAACAGACAAGATTCCACAGCACAAGTGGTTAGTTTAGTATCTCATTTTTTTTACTACTTTGAAAGGTTGAACTGCAGTACCAATCAATTTTTTGACAGGCATACAGACAAAGTTAGTTCCAAAAGTTCTGATTGCCATTTTCTTCCATTGCTATAATAGGTGTTTTCTATCTCAAAGCAAACTGAAAGCTTGCAATCCTCTTGTAACTGAGGTACAATATCAAGAATATTAGCCATATGTAAAACCACAAGATGAAAGGTCAATTAACTTCCTTACAATTTCACCCCAAACTACTGCATATTTTATCAGGCATTTGTCCTGGTTTCTTCTATTTATAATTGTAGGCAAAACCTAGAAAGTCCAGTTCTGAAAACCCGAAGTGCTAAACACAGAACATGAGCCCACAAAGGCAGTTAATTTCTAGGGAACCTAGAATATGAAGAAAAACACAGGAATGCATCATAAATTCAATGAAATTGGATCAATCCCATTAAATGTAATACTACCAGGAGGCTCTTGGAAATAGAAATGTATTAAACAGATCTGATATCTTTATGTCTGAAATTAATAAGATACGGGGAAAAATACTACATTTTTCTGAAACAACTGCCCATATATAGAAGTTAGATCTTATTTGTATATGATTTATAAAATACACAATGTCTCATCGGTTCAGTTAGCTGATACGACAAAATCTATCATCTCAGGAATCCAAAAGTACCCAATTCCGAGTACACAAAGCTGCACTCAAAGAGATACACAGATAATAAAGTAAACCTACATACTGAATTAAGATCTCCTTAGCATCCTTTGCTTTCTGAGGATCCATAGTGGGCTTGTATTAAAGACTTGCACAAAGTTATGGCAAGAAAACATGCTAGTTACTTAATCCTACTTTAAACATTAAGTTGCTAGGCTGAAATTAAAAGTTTAGTAGTACATTGTACATCTTCTGCATTGAGGCCACGGTATGAGAAAGGCTGGAAAATGGTCACTGCAGTGCACCTTTCACTGAGCACAAACACTGCACACATGTGCACACAATCAGTGTATTTCCACACAGAGACCAAGCCTTGCACTCACATGGAATATGGCCTGGTTTTCCTTGTTCTGCAGGAGTTGTGCCCAGACCTGGACTAAGAGCAAGTTTCCAAGAAATGCCTTCTGGAGCAGAAAGCACAGAAAGACCAGAAATAAGAAATTTAGAAATAACTAAAAGCTAGGAAAGCTATTGAGAAAGAGATAGTTAGAAAGCAAAGCTTACACTGCACTTTTTCTATGCATATATGCAAGTGCCTAAGGACATTTCTATCACCAGATGCAATAATGCAAACTGCTGTATTTTACACAAACAGCAAAACGTAGTTGCAGTTGCTGAACATACAACTAGGTTGCTTTGATTTGAAAGGCTAAATGACCACTATAAAGTTTGGTTATATGCACACATACACACCATGGACTTCCAAGTACAAAAGTAACTCTGAGAAAGAACTGAGTCATACATTTGCATGAGCACTTTAGACAAAGAAGGGATATATTCTGTGCCTGATTTTGTTTTATGTGAATGGTGGGATAAGCAGCTATGTACAGCAATCATTCCTTGACAAAAAATTAACACTCTTTTTCTATTTGTATCCTTGGAGAACAAGTCACCTGCTGTGCTTGTGTCTGATTCTGGAGTGCCAGCTGAAGTTGAGCTGTGAACAGAGCTGGGTTGGTTAGAAGAGATACTGCTGGTGGTGCTCCAAGGATTCCTGAAAGAAAATCAATATAGTTTAATTCATCCCATTAGGAAAAATGGCAGGGCAGCCTACTAATATTTATTTATTTATTTATTTATTTGGATTTATATCCCGCCCTTCTCCCGTAGGACTCAGGGCGGCTGACAATCTATTTAAAATACATACAAAACAATACAAATTTAAAATTAATTAAAAGGAATATTTAAATATTTGCCAAATTTTAAAATATAATTAAAACCCCCCTAAAAATTACCCTAGGCCAGTCCTGCACGCTGGAATAACCAAGTCTTGCAAAAAGTATGAGATAAAACAAATTTTTGAAATTCTTAGTCATTGGAGGCTCATATCTTATTGAATTTGGCTTTTGATGACTGAATTTCAAGGGCTTTCCCCCCCCCCAAATGTTTCTGTTAATGTTATTGCCTGATAGCATTGGCACATTGATTGATTGGCACAATCACACTGGGTAGCCTAATAAAGAGTTTTAGTAATATTTTGGCTTTGTCTAAAAAAATGAAAAATGTATACATTAGAATGGCTTAACCTACTAAGTCTAGGAAGGACTGAAATGCCTCACAAAAGTGCTGTATGGCATAACCCATGCTTCACTTTTCTAAGCTACGTTACTGGTTAGTTTAGAAAATGGGTGTCAAACTCGCCACATCACATGACGTATTGCAACGTATCACAACTTTTTTTGCATTGCAGGAACTGGGGTGGGCGTGGCCTCTGCATGATGCAACCGGCCGGCAGTTTGACACCCCTGGTTTAGAACATCAGAAACCAAGCCTAGCTTCTAAGTACAAAGTATTTATACCATACTGCTTTTCTAACTCAGATATTGAGAGGAAATCAAGTATTATCAATGGGCTTTAGGCTGGAAGCTTTTAAATATCACATTGGTCAAGCCTGGAAGTAGCTTTCAGACTCAGAATTCTTTATCTGAGCTTACCTTGCTTTCCTCCAATGGCTCCATGAAGTAGGGGGTTGAGTAAGAGTTGGAGAGATGAAGGATTCCCCAGGCTGTTCAGAATCTGAAGAAAATTGGGTTCAGGTAGAAGCCCTTTCCCACGGTTAAGTGCCTGAAAAAGATAACAGTAGAATCAAAAAGGCATCTGGATTCTTTGACAGAGAAAGAGATGTAGCATTCGTGGCTCTTATATGCAGGAAGAGGGCATCCATGTGCAAGTTGAGGATTTAATGATTACAGCAATGTGAAGCAGTAGTCCATTTTTTTTTGTTATTTTAACCAATGGAAAAAACTTCTAGTTCCTGCAAGATATACCGGTATTTTGTGTTACCTCTTGAGGGGTGACTGGAAATACGGTTATCAAAATATTGGATAATACAGATGACATCTATAAAGCATAGATCATGACTAAAAGACAACTGATGAAAAGGAGTGCTTGTTAAACTACAATGAAAGTAAAGAGGCCTGTGTCATTCAACGAGATGCATAGTTTGCTCCAGGCCAAAATGAAATTATTAAAATAACAATGCATGACATATGGCATTGATTACCAAGAGGCAAATTATAAACAGAATCAGTACTGCAAGCTGAGACTTACTGTTGCCTGGGCAGCTATCAGAGCAGCTAGCATACTTCGTCCAGGAGGGCCCGGAGCACAGAAAGAGACTCTGATATGGTTTCCAGCAAGTAGAAAGCCATTGGTAGCCTGCTGAACCATCTCTGCTATCTCAGTTGACTCATATTCCAGGACTGCAAAGCCTTTCAGCTGCCCATCCTGACCACATGCCAGCTGTGTGAAAGGGGAGGGGGGGAAACAGCGCTATGAAAATGACCTAGTTACTTCATGTTTTAAATGGAATCAGCAAGTCTTCCTGAATTAGTTGGGAGTTATAAACAGGCTGACTTTACATATCTCATTAAGCTATAATATTGTTTATATTACTTTGTTTTTGGCTGAGGACACTATTTGCACCCAGCCAGAGGAGCAGACAGTTGAATATAAATAAAACTAATATAAATATAAAAAACATATGTTCTGGAAAATGGAGGCTAGAGAGATAAGTCAGACTTTCCTGACTTAATGTCTCTTCTTTTTGTCTTTTGGGTTTTGCAATTGACTTCTTCCTCACTGCAAAAATCTCTAGTGCAATCAAAACATTCCCCAGAAGACATGTATTTTGTTTAAATAAAATATTAAGCAAAACATTGCAAAGAAATGAAATTGCATCTGAACTAGAGTACTGTGCCTTTCAACTTTTTCAACTTTGTTTTTTTTTTAATTTGCTACTGAAATTACACAAGGCTATAACTAATTTATGTGCTGTTTCAATAGAAGTATTATGCACATAAAAAATGCTTGTCTTTTTATATGTAAGTGCCTAAGCAAAATCTTCAATAGTTTCTTATTGAACATTCATACCAACAATAATGCAACCAACATGTTTTGTACTAGTCATTCAAATAAACAATGCGGCTTCTGTCATTCTGGGTCATGTTATGTGACCATGGTTTATGACATAACATGTAAGTTCATCCCTAGTCAGGTTATTTATGTAGCAGATTTTGTCCGTATTGTTATTATTAGGTGACCATAAGGGTAACATTATCTGTTCAAAAGTTGCTTGGCAAATATAAACCAATTAAAGGGAAACAAAACTGCAGAATCCATGGCATCCTTCAAAAATGAATCTGTTTAAGGATTCATTTCTATCTACTCTTTGGTGAAATCCTTAAAAAGGGGAGGCAAAGGCTAAGAACTGGAAGGTCTAAGGAATTATAATTTTACAGTCACTCAACTAGGCTTCTATGAAATACCACCATCCATTAACATGTGCCTCTCCTGCCCATATACCAATATGCTCTGTTGGACCTCAGAGGCATGTGATTTTTGGGCTCCTCTTAACATTGAAAAACATATCAGGGCTGACATATAGAAGGTGATTTTGGGGTGGGGATCTTTAAATTATATCAGGCCCTTTTTAGTGTTATTCTATAAATGTGCATTTAATTAAATTATGTGCCAACAAGCCATTGCCAACTCTTGATGACCAAACAGATATTCTCCATGAAAATTATGTATATTTCTTTTGTTGATTCTTGAACAAACTGCTGCCAAAACCTGATAAAGCAATGGAAGTTTCCACAAATTGCATGAAAGAAGTTTGTAAACTGAATGTTCTCACCAAATTTATAGCAGAAAGACTTTCAATTATTAATATTGAGAAATATGCATTTTCTTTAAGCTTAGAAAATTCCAGATGTTTAAGAAATTGGGACAAGGAGAAGCAGCTAGTTTCCTTGCTGTACAGGGTGTACGTTTTGTTGCATTCATAAGAGCAATCCATATTTAATTACAGCTTGACAAGGGATAAGCAACACAACCTAGCATCTTGGGAAAAGGAAATCTACATAGTGGAAAGTCAGCTAGTCATGTGCAGTTGTTGCAATAACAGACACCAGAAAAGCAGCCTATTTCCCCCCAGGACTAAGATCCTTACCTGACAGAATGTTGGAGGACAAATGGCAGAGAAAGTTTGCCTCAGTTCTTCAAGATCATTATAACTGTGGGGCAATTTATCTACACATAAGCATTTTGAGTGAATAAGGTCTAGAGTCAATTGGTTGACATCTGTCCAATGAACATACAGAGTCCGTGTTCCCAGCTGTTTGCCCAATAGGTCAGACTTTGCTCTGGCTGCTGAATCCTTTTTCATGTATTCCACAAAACCATAACCTTTCGAGTGTCCCCTTTTCTCACTGTATACCAAGAAGCAACGCTCTAAGTTCCCAAACGGTCGGACCAGGTCTTCAAACTGCTGCTGTGTGTAAAGGTGGGGCAGATTGGCAATGCATAAGAGGGCATCTGTGGGTTGTAGTTGTACTGTAATCTCCTTGTCTCGTAGCTTGCTCAAGTGAAATTTCTTAATGGCTGATTCTGCCTGTTCCCCATTCAATAAGGTGACGAAAGCTACAAGAAAAGGGGGATATAAAGGCAATTGGCAAAATGCTCCACAGCAAACATATAAGCACAGCTCTCTTAACGATTTCTGACAGAACATTTACACAATTATAAAAAAAATGGTCTTGGTCGACTAGTCAGAAAAAAATCACTTTGTCTTTTTATATTGACTGGACAATAAATACCTTTAGAAAGCTGTCAAGCATGGCTGTGGATTTTTCCCCCTTTCCTCCCCCTAATTCTTTATTTACATTTATATTTTCTTCTCCATGATTATGAAAGTCATGTAAAGAGTAGTGTAAAGGATCCAGATACTAATCAAGTCAGATTCATTTCAAGAAGACAATTGTGTTAGAGAACTTTCATCTGCTGCCTCTATTTTATCACTTCAGACTGTAACCTTCTTCTTGTAAAGACTTGTCCTTATACATGTTATTTTGTAAAATAAAGAAACACCAACAACATATATCAACTGTCAGCATTGTACTAAGCTAGGCATGGATTTTTAAAGATTGTTTTCTCTCCTTCTCTCCTAGCACTTTATGTTTCCCTAATTTTCAAAGGAGAAGAATGCCAATGTATAAGAGGATCTGTTTTTTTAATTCACAGATGTCAAATTCTTCACTTCCTACAAGTTATTCTATCAAAGACCTTTTTGATTTAAGCAAAAATACGTGTTTTTCCTCTATAGTTTATCTTTATACTGGATTTTAAAGGCACTTCAAAGCAAAAAAAAAAATTAGGATCATGAAAATGCACTGAGACGAGGCTCTGCTCATCTTCCTGTGCACCTTTCAGTAATGTATTTGCCATATTAAACATATCTGAAGCATATTTCTAGTACAACATTTTGTTTTTGATTGATACAGAATTATGGACACCATAGGAATCTTAATCTGAAGTCTTTCTTAGAGCTAGATATACTGTATATTTTGTTATTTTGGGAAGAAAATATTAATCAAGCAGTTTTAAATCTATCTACAGCAGTGTTTCTCAACCTTGACAATTTTAAGGCATGTGGACTTCAACTCCCAGAATTCCACAGCCAGCAATGCTGGCTGTGGAATTCTGGGAGTTGAAGTCCACATGCCTTAAAATTGTCAAGGTTGAGAAACACTGATCTACAGAAAGGCAAAAGACAGGCTCTTTTAGAATACTAACCTCAGAAACTGCACCCCAATGCAATGCAAGTAGATAAAAAAAGTAGCTGCCGTGGGCTACTGATAGCTTGTTCCTACCCTGAATCTCAATAAAGCATTAATCACAGTTAATGCTTGTCACAACCAAGTAATTTTTTAAATCAGAAAATGCATGCATTCATGCTTTACACTGATCTAACTAATATATTAATGTATCAAATAACTCAGCTTCAGAGAGGGAGAACAGTGCTTTTTAAATTTAGTGATTAAAAACTAATGCAGAATACAACATTCCTTTACCACAGTAGTTTTTTTCAATTTTAGGGAGAGCACAGCAGACAATATTTAAAAATACTATTCCACTACCATTAGCTTATTTTTAACATAATGCAACTGCTATTAAAATCCTCTATTTCAAGAATAGGGCATTCTGTTTTAGGGTGGTAAGATCCAGGTATATTATCCATGACATTCCAATCCAGTGTTAGAATGGAACGAATGGCCCAATTTTGAAACAAATTTTTGAGTTGGCCACAAGCCTTGTTTTTGAAAATATTCTAATGCATACAAATACTAGACTCTGAAATGATATAGCAAATATTTCTTCCAGACTGAGCATACAAGACCTCAAAGTATTTTGGCTCCTAATTTTCCAACTGCCACCTCAAACAGGCTTCAATAGAATAGAATAGGAATCTGGAAGGGACCCTGGAGGTCTTCTAGTCCAGCTTCCCACTCAAGCAGGAGAACCTATACCATCTCAGACAAATCACACTCAGACAATAAGACTAAGACACACCACCACAAGATGATCACATTAGTATAAGCAAGCAAGAAAAATGAAATATTAGACAAGCTTTTCCCCATTAACATTGGGCTTTAGTCCTGAAATTATTTTTTAAATTTCAGGAAGTAGGAGCTAGTCCATCAAGTAGACTGTTACATCTCCATCAAGAGTTAAACAAAGCCCACCCTCAATTCATAGCAAAGCACTTTATAAATGCAATTTTACTCACCAGTTCCTTTGTATTTGTCGACAAAACAGTACTTAAGTTCATAATCACTCAAAAGATCATGAATTTCCTGCATAAAATTAACAAAATAAATCACAGAGGAAAAACATGAAAGAATTGCTTATTTTCAATTAAATGACTTCCTGACATCACTCCACTCCCTTTTCAAAAATCTACAGAACAATGCCAAGTCAGAGCACTATTGAGAACATATTTATAGTAAATGTCAGAGAATGATATCCACAATTTTAACAAAAATTATGTGAAAGCATAATCAGTGCTTTGAACAAAGATTATTTCCAAATACATACAGATTTGGATAAACAATGATTAACAGAGCACAGTGATTCAAATAGTCATAAATGTGTTAATAATCTCTTATTAAAGAGAGCACTACACCTGAGGGAAATTATATTTTTTATCAATTTGGATCAAAGTTGAAATTATGACTGCATTTTACTACTGACTCAGCCATCACATATACATTTGTTTTTAGGATTCTCAATGTCTAAAGCAAATAAATGTGCTATTAAAGAAGTTGTTTTAATCATTATATTTTAAGATAATATAAGTAAATATTAAACTCAAATGCTATTTCCAAATTGACCAATATTTTGTTAATGATTTGACATTAAATACTAAACAAATAAAATGAACTGATCACAAATCAAACTACAAGGGTCAACTGTTTCAAGTTTATTTTTACTGTGAAGGTATAAAAGGAAATCACAAACCATTTCTATATCATCATGAAACTGGAATTTACTTTTTATGTCAGACAAATCAAAATTTGTTAGCTTCTAGAACAGATACAGACACACAGTTCTATTTTTTATATACTATTAAAACTATCATTGTGTTTGTCTGTTTATCCCCTTAGGTTAGTCCAGGGATAGGCAACCTTGGCTCTTTTATGACTCGTGGACTTCAACTCCCAGAATTCCTGAGCCAGCTGTGCTGGCTCAGGAATTCTGGGAGCTGATGTCCACGAGTCATAAAAGAGCCAGGGTTGCCTACCCCTGGGTTAGTCCAAACAGTGGATTATATTGCAGCAATTTTTGAATCAAGGTATCTAAAATCCACTAATTTAAAGAATGCATAATAAATCTTGGACTCATTACTCTTGTGGAATTGAAATTTCCATGATGTTCAGAACAGTTTTATTTACTGTGACTGCTGCAGTATCCTTGCGGTTATGTGACTGTGATTTTCGACATTCCCTGCCACCTTCCCACAAGCAAAGTTAATAGTGAATCTGACAGGAAGTTGGAAGTCTTTCCCGTTCCCACTATTTTTTTGTCTGTCTATGGTCATCCTCTTTATCTGTTTAGGTAAGTAAATATTGACTTATTATAGAAGTTTGTTTGTCATTAGAATTATTTTTTCTATTATGATATGTACTGTTCTTAGATGATTGTGTACATCACTAGGCAAAAAAAAAAAAAGGCTAAAATACAATGTTCATTCTGGTCACAGACTGTACTACCTTTTTCTCCAAGGATGACTGAATGGGTTACAGGACTGTCTAGTACCAAATAAAATGAGAAAAACTTAAGGAAGATAAGCAAAAGCATGCATGAATTCCTAACAAAAAGTATAAACTCAATTTGATCATGAACAAGGACATCACAAGATAGTACCTACACCAGGGTGTCAAACTCGCAATGTCACGTGATGTGTCGCGACGTATCGCGACTTTTTTTTCCATTGCCGGCAATGGGATGGGCACAGTTTCGGCAAGACACATCTGGCCTGCAGGCCAGCAGTTTAACACAATCACTATACATTTCTTCACCCTTCAGGGCACTGTGTTTTTTTAAGCAGTAGAATAACTGTTATCATTCAGGAACAAAAATTGGTAACTGTAGTTAGCGTATGCCTTTGTATACAGTACTCTAGTATTACAGAAATTCAGCTACCGCTAGCAAATAGTTGTTGTTTCCTATACCTCTTTGCTGTCATGTTTTTTTCCAGCCCAGATCTGATAAACCATTTATAGGTGAAATGGCACTGCAAATGTAAATATTTCATTTTCCACTTATTAACCACAAAATCCTATATCCTTAAAGTTGGTGATTTGGGGATTATGGGGGGGGGAGTTGACTATAGTCAAGTATTAGAAACTATAATTCAGTTTTTGTTGAAAAAAATAAGCAAACATACAAGCCACCAATTGTGACATATTACTTGAGACATGAATATAGTCAGAACTAAGCATTCATCTGCAGATGATATTGCAATCTGCATTTATTTACTAAATTATACAATCAGCAGGTGTTTTGCCGTATCTTCAATTGCTATACTTTTCTGCTCAAATAGTTTATGAACTTTAAACTGTACAATTCAAGCACATACCAAATGGGACTCACTCAAGATCATATTCCCCATATTTCTGCAAAAGTTGATTCTTCTCCATAGCTCAGACACAGGAAAAAAATGCTTCAAAGGAAAGTCTGCTCCATAAATGGACATTTGAGAAACCTGATTGAAATATGCCTCCTTCAGAAAATTTGAAACAATACAACAGTGCATTCCTCTAGCATAAGATTAACATAACCCTGTGGGACACAATGTTATTTGTGCTTTTGGAAAAACAAATACAATTAAAGGCAATTCTAGAAGCACCTTTATGACACTACAGAAGAAAGCAATAGAACTTAGAAATTAAGAGATCCCAACCAAACATTAAAAATCTATCACAGGGTCAAATTTTACCAACTAGTTGTTGAAATGGAATATTGGATAATTTATAAAATTTCCCATAAAGTTGATTCTATTTTTTGATGAGAACCACTATATTATACAGATATAAATATGATCCTCAAGACTGGGCAGAAATTAAAATAGGATGTTTTATCACAGAGGGTTTTTTTATTCTTTAAATTAAAAAAATCTAAATGTTTTTGGTTTAAATTAGAAATTGTTATAGAATAGCAGACAATTCTAATTTCACCTATTTTCAATTTGTTTACTTTAATCCTATTCTGAAGAGTTAGTTTTAGTTCAGCTTTAATTTCAAACTTACAGGCAAATCTCTTCAGCTCAGATCAAGCCTAGTCATTAACACTAATAAATGTTCAGCATATGTGATTAATATTGTATTTTTTCTTATTATTAGTTAATACATTTATATGACATGTAGAATAACATCAATATAAATCAAATAGTGGAACTGTAAGTTGATATTTCCCCTCCCTCATCTCTTGGGATCTGTTTTAAAATCAAAAGTTGCTTCGCTGCATTGTCTAGAACAGAGGTCCCCAACCTTTTGGGAACCAAGGACCAGATGGTGCGTGGTTTTGTGTGCTGCCTGCATCCCATGGATGGGGCTTTGCTTGTCTGTGCGGACCAGTTGCTGGCATGCCGCGGCCCGGTGCTGGTCTACGGACTAGGGTTGGTGACCCCTGATCTAGAATCTGTAAATATCTCTACTTTAGTATGACTATTATGGAAAAGCTGCTTTTAACTTATTTGGTTAAGGTTCAAAGAAATACTGTGATTCAGAAATACTTTAAACAGCTACAAAAGCCACCTAAAGAGGAGCCAAAGGACAGAACTTTTACAATGTGCAGAAATGCTGTAGCTTCTCCCACTGAGCTGGTTCCTGTATGATTTTCAAATTTCAATCTTGAAACAGAAGGCCATTAGCCAATTCAAAAGCAGAAAGTACAATTTTCCCATTTTAATGTACATCTAATCTTTGGTCATAATTAAGCAGTTCCCATTCACAATTGTGTAATATCAATTCCTAAAAGACAAACAAGCACATTTGGATAATATACAGTATTTCAAACAGCATAGTTATTGTTAAATCTCCTAATTCTGAAACAGAATGGTCTGTGCGTGTATCTTGTGCACTTATTGTACACTAAAATATGCTTATGCTATTTTGTTGTAGTTCTTCCTTATAGGAAGAATGGGTTGTTCAATAATATTTAGAAGCTTTTACAATAGAGGAAAATTCTAGATATTTGGCAATAACTGACAGAAGTGTGTTTTATGCAAGTTTCAAATGAGAGGTATCAAGAACCCCTACAAAGCTTTGAGTGAAGACTATTAAGGCAACTGATGTACAAAAAGAGGAACACAGAATGCTCCATAGTAATCAGTCAGATTACTAATCTTTTGAACACAACACTGTTAACATGGCAGTAGCTATCCAGAGCTTTCAACTGCTTTTTTTCCTCCACAGCTTTTCCTGGGGAAAAAATATGGTCAGAGCTGCAACCACTGGAATGCAAAGAATATGACCTAATGCAGTTATACTGCAGCAATCTATATTCAGAAAATTATACTTGACATTATTTACGTTATCACAAAATCTGAACACTGGTGACTTAGCAAGAAAGTGGTTCTCATATCCCAGTTTAAATGAGCTCCTTTTGTATTGGAATACATTATGATAAACATTATGAAAATATGAGTCTAAGGAATGCTTCAGACAAAAAGAGCTAAATCAGGACTCTAAATGAGAAGTTTGAGTTTCAAGACAGCCTTTCCCCTTTCACACTATCAGGATATATATTTTATTTACATCATAGCTCAAGTTTAATTTCAAAGTACAGAAATATTATTTTACAACTTCGTTATTTTTCTGAAAACTATACATTTTCTACCTGGCTGCAACATTTAAAAAAAGTTCATTTTTCAATTTAAATTTTCTTTTTAGGAAGGATCATCTCACAATAGTATCAATGCACAAAATGCATAGAAAATAATGTAGTAAATAGTGGATACTGTATTTTAAGAGCGTTACATATGGAAATTAATATGAATCTTATAAAAGATTCTTATTAAACTTAGGAAGGCGGATAAAGGACAGTATTCAAAAAGTATGTAGAACTACCACATCCTTTGAGATAGTCTTATGCAGCAATAATTAATGCTGGAGAAAATGGAATAACTGCAGTTTTATGAAGGCATAATAAGATGCACATTTCATGAAAGCTTTCACCAAAAGAAAACCAAACTGTTAAGTCTTTTCAAGTATCGCAAGTTTGTTTTTTTTTTAATTGCAATGAATTCATAGAGCTTTCCATAGAAAGCTTGCCTATAGTAGACCTTCAATGATTACTTTCTTAAAAAATAAAAGTCCTTCTGATATACAAGAAAAAACAATCTGACAGATGCCAGCAGAACCTCCAGATATCCTTTATAGAGGGCAGAGGTTCATGTCTACTTCCATCCTCCCTTTGGCCATAGATTGTCACTTAATTAAACCCTTGAATTTTTATTTATTTATATCCTGTTTCTATTAATTTTATCAACAACTCAAGGCAGCAAACATATCTAATACTCCCTCCTCTTTCTTATTTTTCCCACAACAACTCTGTGAAGTGAGTTGGTTGAGAAAGTGCAGATTGTTCCAAGGTCACCCAGCTGGTTTTCATGCCTAAGGCTGGACTAGAAATCACAATCTCCTGGTTTCTAGGCCAGAGAATGTAGAAGAATTAAAGCCAGTGTGAAAAATAATACATTAGCACACTTTCCATTTAAAGACTAACTTGCCAGCTTTAAGTAGACAAAAAATTCCAGCATTCTGAGCCAAGGTAATCTATATTTTGCACCAAAGAGGAATACTTTCTAAAAAGCCTTATATCGCTACAAATTAAGTTTGTACAGTATTCCCAATATGTTTTCTCCTGAATTTTCCCCCAAAGGTTCACTAGTCATTATCAACATAGTTTGGTTTACTTGCCCTTTTACAACATCTCAAGGCAGACACGTACAGAATTCTGCATTTCATAAGATAAACTACAGAATATATTCCTCACAATAAAAATTCTTATCAAATTATGTTCCCTTCATCTTTTCAATATCTTTTCTCCAAACCAATATTTGGGAGTTTAAATAAATTATTTTAGCTTTAACCAAACATATAGGGGAGATACCTGTTTCACATCACATCTATTCTGTTTTTCTCAATTTTTGAATTTTGCTACTTTCTTATTTAGCAATATGGCTTTGACCAGGCATTCATTTTTCACTTTCTTTTAGACCTAGTTCCTAAAAGTTGTCTATTAGATTGTTATATAAGCACTCACGTACACATAGCCACTTCTTAACAAACCTAAACCTGCCTAGGTAAGATTTTCTCACCCATTCTACTCTGTTTCCTCATCAATTTAATCAACACGTCCCACAATGTTTACTAATATATTATCTTAGATTAAAACTGTTAATAGTCTGTTCTTGATAAAAGCCAAAGAGTTTGCATTGTTTTCTAATATTCTCCAGAGCAATATGGTTTCCTCAAACTTTCCAATAATTCTGCTAAAATTATGGAGATTTCTTTTTTTAAAAAAAAAAAAGAGAGAGAGAAATAGACAATTCATAAGCATGCCTATGATGACACACAAACTGAAGTACCATGAGCAATACCAACACAAAATTTGCTGTATAAACTGCAGATTTTGACTAGTGGTACGCAAACTTAAAATAAAGATATGGCAGCATTAAAGAGCTATCATGTCCCAATTTATCATCTTTCTGGTGATTGAATGTAGCTTGGAATTTTGGAAAACTGACAAGACCCTATTTTTAATTTTTCAATGAGTAAACCTAGAATCCAAATATTACATTTCCACCTGTAGCTATAACCCTCAAATATTGAAATCCAGGAAGTCTGTTCAGTCCTACAGCAGTATCTGGACTAATAACAGACAGCCTGAACTAGTAACAGACTGGATGAAAGAAAATTAATGTTTTATTTAGAAGAAAAAGACATGCTTTCAATTAATCAAATACAAATTAAACAATGGTAGCTAGTTTAAGTGCCATTCTGAAGGAAAAGATAAATATAATAAGTTAGCACTTTTCCTAGTTCCCTACAACTGATCTAGTATGCAATCTACTTCAGGCTTTTGTTAAGTACATAGGAGAAAAATACTAGTGTCCGGGCAGCCACATATTATTTTCAGCATGAAGGCCACTATAAGCGAGGGAAACAGAATTCATACAAAAGGAACAGAAAGGGAAAGTTGCAGTCTTTTTTAATGACAAACTATGTGAATATACCACAGGCCAATCCAATCATTGATAAACTGCATTTCAATGGCAATCAACTGCAAACCCCCTCTTCACTAAAGAAAAAGATTAAAATATTAGGAGATTAAGCAACAACACGGGAAGTATTCTGCAAGGTTATACTAGTCCTTCAAATAAACATAACAGCCATGGGTTATTTGCAGAATGATAAACTTTACTGTTTCTCAGCCAACTTGGCTTGGTTTTTGCAATATGCATGTATTAATGAGAGCCTTGCTGGCATTTATAGTATAACTTATTAAAACATCTGGACCTGATTGATCTAACTTCAGAATAATAGAAATTCTCTTACTTTTTGTTTTTCAGTACATAACAGCTTTACTAAAAACCTGGATTTCTGGAATTTATAAAGCAGCAGTAATGTCATGCTAAAGAAAAAACAAACAAACAAACAAAAAAGAATTCTATAAATTTTCTTCCATACACAGTGTGTATATTAATGATTACAGGTAGTCCTCAATTTATAGCCATTTGTATAGCGATCATTGGAAGTTACAATGGTCACTGAAAAAAGTGACTTATGGCTGTTTGTCACATTTACAACCACTGCATCCCTATAGTCATTTGATCAAATTTCAGGGCAATTGACATGTTTTTATGACGGTTGCTTATTGTAAGGTCGCATCTTACAATAAGCAATGTCAATGGGGAAACCAGATTCACTTAACAGCCATATTACTAATTTAACACCTGCAGTGATTCACTTAACAGCTGTGGCAAAAAGATCATAAAATGAGGCAAAACTCACAACTGTCTTGTTTAGCAACAAAACTTTGGGGCTCAATTGTGGTCATAAGTCAAGTACTAGGATTACATGTTGACTAAAGATACTGAAAACATTAGAGAATTGCTATCGTTAGGATCTAATCGTTCCCTGCTGTCCTTTATGTTATTCAGTATCAACATGAAACCACTGGAAATTACCTATGTTTGTAATACTCCACTCAGTATCAAGGCTGCAGCTGTGGAGGTGGTCAACAGTATTAAGTATCTGGGGGTGCAGATAACTAACAATCTGAATTGGTCTCTCCACACGTCATCCTTAGTGAAGCGTGCAAACCAGCGCCTGCATTTCCTGCGTCGGATGAGGAAAGCACATCTTTCTCCTTCTGTCCTGGCCATTTTTTACAGAGGCACGATTGAGAGCATTTTAACAAACTGCATCACTGTCTGGTTTTGTGGCAGCAGTGCCTCAGATAGAAAGTCCATACAGAGAATGGTAAGGACAGCCGAGAAGATCATAGGAAGCTCACTCCCTGGTATTCTGGTAAACTTGCAAGATTCGTTTTTCTCACCATGCACATTTACATAACCTGGACTATTGTTGTTTCTCTGTGTCATATATGTGGGCATATGCATAATTCTGTATTTATTTATTTTTGTCATATTTATTTAATGTGTATCGGAGGTGGTGACCCTTTGAGAGCTGAATGCAACAAAATTTCATTTTAATGTATGCCGATTAGTGTACATTCAAAGTGACAATAAAGTTATTATTCTACTCTATTCTAAACATGATGCACCATCTTCTTGCAAGCTGTGATCTCTTCTAAGAAGGGAAATTCTATGGCTGGGTTTGCTCATCTTAAGCCAGTTTGCCTAATCATATTTTGACTAAATTACAGTTGATAACTTCTTAATATTCCCTAAGTCATAAACTATAAATCACTGTCTGGTTCACATATATTCTAAGCCCAAACCAAACAAGCCATATTACTGATTATCACAATACGTAAAAAGGGGCTATAAATTTCCTCTTGCTTGACAAGGTTGGGGCCACCCTCTTGTTCTCAGCTGTTCCCAATAGCCCGAAATAGATGATATCCTAGTACATGACATTACAATTTCAGTTCAACGAAAGGACTAGGAATCTTCTGACACGATTGTGTAGAATCTCAAGAGCTTTTTATTTATTTCTCAATCAGTCAGTTTCTTAAAATTCTAAGCCATACAATATTTGGTTTTGGCTGTCCTTATATAAGTTTTAAGATGTTCTATTTCCTTAGCTGAAAAGGGGAAAAAGTTATTACAGAGTAAAATTTTAACTGGCTGCTTGTGAGAATTTCACATAAATTGTATACAAATGTATAACCAAATATAAGTTATTAAAAGAGCATATTTGCTTTATTTCCTGGCCACTGAAGCACCATTTAAATTCTCTGGTTTTGTCAAAATGACCTGCTATAAATGTACTGCTTCCTTCTACAGTATTCTATTTTCCTCATTCCCTGTATGATTTTCTACTACTGTATAGTAAGTACTTTCATGTTTCATATCTTTTGTTAAGATTGTCGCAACTGGTTTAATTGTACATACAGAAAAGCCTTCAGCAACATATAATATAGTGTGTTGCATAAGCATTTGTCTAGTAAATTCTTTACTTCCTTTTGTTTCTGATTTAACGTCACTGTGTGATCTCAGCTCATTCAAGTATCTATGAAAAGCAATGCAGTACATTTCTCTACCACTCTCTGGACTGCAGCAGTTAAACAGGTATGTATCAGTTTGTCTGCTGCCAAAACTATAGTCTATTGTTACCCTAAAAGCCAGCAGATTTATTATTACAGAGTTATATGGACAAAAGGTCACACAGAAGATACATCACATGTTATTTAATTAGAGGATAGAGAGCCATAGAAAAGAAAAGAGAACTGGAAAAAAAATACTAAGTATAATGGGTGTGAGTGGGTGTGTCACAGTTCATTTACAAAGTCCAACTAGATATAAAAGTGAGCTATTCATAGTTGCAATCACTGTCCAGTGATTATTAGTAACTATAACTGTAATCAAGTTTTGATTAATTCATATATTTGGACTCTCAAATGCCATAACCAAATACATTTGCACTGTACCTTTGACAAGTTTTTTTTTTAGATATGTTTGCATGTATGTAGTAACTCAGACATGATTTGCAAACAAACTATAATACTGGCAAGAACTAAGAATTGCTGGATCTAAGATCACTGATTTTATCATTTACACGTCAATTACATGAAACACAAAATAGCTTTTATTAAAACCAAACTGAAAAGAAAGCAGCACACATGCGCACATACATCCACCGCCAAGCCTAAATAAACCCGTATAATAAAAGCAACACACACATTTGCAGCATGTTAAAAAGTCACACATTTATTGCGGCTTATCACAAGCTGTAAGTTAAATACAATAAAGTGAGTTCAGAGTTCACAACTGCTCCCGAGAAATAGGGAAAAAACGCGAAAAAGGAAAAAAAAATGTCTATTTTGTTTTCCGTCCATGTCAGGACAGTACGTATCATCAGGAATCAGTGCGGGCAGCAGCTGTTCTTCCTTACCTTCTCACCTGCTGGTTGGCTCGGATCCCCCTCAAACATCCCCCCATGCCCCAATTCACTTTCCCTTCGGTTACCTGGTTGGCGACATCGGCAGGTAGTCCGCGAATGAGCACCTTGCGTCGGTTACGGAACTGTCGGGCGCTTCTTTCCAGGCGATTCGCTATTTCGGTCGGTTCCAAGGGCAGCAATACCTCTTCAGGGGCGTTGGCCGAGCCTGGATCTGGACCTGGAAGCGACCCAGAAGAGGTGGCTGCCCCATCACCTACCCCACCAAAAGCCGCTACTGCCGCCATCTTAGGAAGCAATTGCCCTCTTCCTCCTCCTCCTCCTCCTCCTCCTCCACCACCACCTCCACCTCACAAGCTAACACCACCGGCAGAGGGAGGTGGGAAAGAATGGCGTCAGTATCATGCCAGGCCCCCATTGGTCCTGGAGTTCCCCGCCCACCTCCCGGACAGCCGTTAGATGGGTTGTCCAATGAGAGGCTTGAGTGTGAATTAACTCTTCACAGTACTGAATAAAGAGTTCCGCGCTCGATCCCGCCCAGTCCGGAGGCGTGTTCGCTGCTTAAGCAGATTTGATTGAAATCTGGGCAGCAGCGAAAGGGGTCAGAGAAATAAGAGAGAGGGAGGATTGGGCGGAAGTGAAAAGGAGAACATAGCCATTCGTGTTAGGACAATTTTGTGCATCATCTAAGTTGCCTGGAAGGTCAGCCGTTTTCTTTTTTGCAGAAAAAACATCGAGGCTCGTGATACTTCAGTGCTGTAATACGCAACAAGACTATTAATTATGGAAAGGAAATAATGACATCACATCTTCGGCATATTAAGATGTAGGGCTATTTCGAGGAAGCCTGCCTTGAGGTATGATATTTAATAGGTCGAATTATATAGAGTGGCAAAAAAAAACCTGGCAGCAAAGAAAAAACATCTAGCGGTCTCTCGATTTTTGCTCAAATTATAGTAGATCCCTCTCATCCCTTTCTCCTCATAAAATCACTAAGAATCTTGTTAGACTCGGAGAATGTAACTTACCTCAACTTTGTTTCATTTTTTGCGGGCCATAATTTACGTTCAACATTACTTAATGACTATAGTTTTCAGGGTCTTTTTTAACCATCTTGGAGTGCAGAGAAGAGCAACAAAGATGATCAGGGGACTGGAGGCTAAAACTATATATAAGGAAAGGCTGCTGGAATTGGGTACGTCTAGTTTAATGAAGAGAAGGACTAGGGGTGATAGCAGTGTTCCAATATCTCAGGGGTTACCACAAACAAGAAGAAGCTATTCTAATTCCTGAAGGCAGGATAAGAAATAGTGGATGGAAACTAATCAAGGAGAGAAGCAACCTAGAACTAAGAAGAAATTTCTTGACAGTTAGAACAATTAATCAGTGGAACAATTTGCCTCCAGAAGTTGTGAATGCTCCAACACTGGAAGTTTTTAAGAAGAGACTGGACAGCCATTTGTCTGAAATGGTAAAGGGTTTCCTGCCTGAGCAGGGGGTTGGACTAGAAGACCTCCAAGGTCTAATCTATTCCTATTCCTATTCTATTCTATTCCTATTCTATTCCATTTCTATTCCATTCCATTCTATTCTCTAGGAGGAACGGTGGTACTGAAAGTTAAATAGATATGGCCATAGATTATCATATATGTGTCATATTGTATCAAATATATATTGTAAAAAAATAAATATCAGTTTGGGTTGATATAAAATACTCTGAGCTAATCAGGTCACCTGGAGTTCTAGTCTGACTATAGGGGGCGAAACTTTGGCCCCCTCGGAGAGGGTTCGCAATCTGGGTGTCCTCCTGGATCCACGGCTGACACTAGAAGATCAGTTGACGGCCGTGGCCAGGGGGGCGTTTTACCGGGTACGCCTGGTTCACCAGTTGCGGCCTTTTCTGGACCGGGACGCCTTGCGCACAGTCACCCATGCTCTTGTCACCTNCTAGCAGGTCTGGCCTAAGGGATATTTTAAATTTGGTTTTAAAACAATTTTAAAAAGAAAGGCCAATTAATATTTCGTTTTAATTACATTTTAAATTTAGTATTTATTGTATTTTGTATCTGTTTTTAAATGGCTGTAAGCCGCCCTGAGTCCGCTGGGAAAAGGGCGGGGTAGAAATTTGATTAAAGTTAAAGTTAAAGTTAAAGTCATAATGAATTCAGAAACAAATTGTTCAACCCTCTTCAAATCATTTTGTTCTCTGGTGGTATTGCATTTCAGTTGGTGATCTAGATTGGGCAAACATCTAATATGCTTTGGGGATCACTCCCCAGATACCTCTCCAGATATCAGCTTGGAGGAGGATGAACCAGTTCTGGGCACGTCAGGAGGGGAGTTGGTCAATGGCTCCAAGCAGCTATCTGAGAGTGATTTGGCTGAAACATAGCTGCAGCAGGAAGCCCTGAGGCTTCAGGTGGGGAAGGCTTCAGCGATGAGGAAGAGGAACTGCCTTCTGCACCTGATCCAAGAACATGTAGGGCAGAGAAAAGGCAGGAGCAGCTAAAGTCAGCCTGATTACTCATGAGGAGGCAGCCTCATTCCTTTTGATGGCTACACCAGAAGCTGGTTATTTAGTACGGTAGACAGATGGAAACAATGCTGGGAACAACATGTTCATTTCTTTGCTGTGATCTTGCCTCGTATCACTTCAGCTGTTGCCTTGCCTTTGCCCCTGGACTTGCCTTTGTCTTGGAACTTGCCTTTGCCTTGGGAACTTGCTTTTGCCTAGTGGACTGGACTCACCTTTGCCTTGAGGACTTGTATTGGCTTCATTTGAGTAGCCTGTGGAATTCACTGGGGTTGAGCTGCTGCTGGCACAGGGAATTGCTGGGGAGTACCAATTCAGGCTCAGAAGCCTTAATAAAGACTCCTTACACACCTGTGGTGTGTGTGCGTGCATGTGCATGTGCATGTGCATGAGCAGGACAGAACAGCTTTTAATAGAAAAAAAAGTTAAAACAGGATATTTGATGATGAGACCTTAGTCAGCAGTTCCAGGTAATCTCTTACAGATATCAACACGGATAATAAAATAATCCCCAAAGAATCAATGAAATTGCCATGAGCCATAATAACTCAGGGTTGGTTTTTGGTATGTGTGTGCATATGCTTGCCTTTGAGTCGGTCTCTATGCAGTTTTCTTGGCAATACTTGCAAAACTGATTTCGCATTGCCTTCTTGGCCCAAAGTCATTCAGATGATTTCGGTGTTCAAATCAGGACTAAAAGGTTTTTCCTCACTCCTGGTCCAGGTCCTCATTCAATTCTTCTTCTTGTGCCATATCCGTTATCGGACATTGGCGATCATGTTGGCGATCCTGTTTTATCAGCAGTCGCACGAAAAAGTGCTGCTAAGTTTTGTCCAAACCAGTCCCTTAGATTTTGAAGCCATGATGTTCTTCTGCCTGGACCTCATTTGCCTTCAATCTTTCCCTGGAGGATTAAATGGAGTATGGCGTGTTTTTCTGGGTGTCGCATCACGTGTCTGAAATATTCTAATTTTCGTTTTTTAATTGTTTTGATGATTTCCCTTGGCTTTCCCAGGCGGCTTATCACCTCCTCATTCAATAGACTACAAACTAATGAGCTCTTGCTCTCAAAAAACCTTCTCTGTATTGTTATAATGTTAAAGTAAGTGCACAGTACCCCATTATTACTTTATAAAATTGATTACTCAAACAAGGGGAATCAACACATGCTCACGCAAAGCTGTATACTATCAGACCCTGTTGTACAATTGAGAGGACAAGCAAATGTTTGTTTCTGTCTATTTGTCCTATTGTATCTAGGGTTACTTTCAGACTGCCAACTTCTTCAGCTACCTAAAATCACATTATGAATTGGATAACCAAATAAGTTGAATATATAAATCCCCAAATTATCCCTCAAATAATTTTCAAAATTATGCACAAAGGTATTTTTCTCATGTGTTATACAAATAAGTTCCAGAAAGGAAAGACTCAACATTAAGTGTCTTAAAATATTCTCTCTGTCTTCAATTCAGAGCAAATGAGAATTGAAACCATTTATGGATACCAGTTACACAGCTTTCTCAGTGAAAATGAGCAATAACTTTCAGGAATCCTATTGTCTATACATTTTCTCTTCATCACTTTCTTGATGGTATACTTCAAATCAAATGGCAATCTGAAAAAAGTGATTACTTCTAATCTTAAGAAAGCAAAATGGTGATAGAATGCTGAAGAATAAGCAGTGACCTCAAATATTCATAGCTCAAAGACACTGGCAGGAATGGCACAGCTAATAAATAAGCTGCTTTACATCACCCTGCTTGTTATAATCACAGAAATACTTAATTCTGAAATTTTTTAGAAATGAGGAACTGTATGGAGGCCAATGTGACTATGACTAGAATCTGTCCTCTTCTATAAGGCAATAAGATTGCTCTAAACTAAGTGACACAGGTGAGACAGCTCATCAATGTTCTGCAATCTTAGATTGGCAAAACATGGCAAAAATCAACCCCCACTTACAAAAAGCCAGGAAACCAGGAATACACATTAGTAAGAAATCAGTACTGAAGCCATTGGGTGTGCTGACCGCAGTGCATCAAGATCTATATCACCTAGAGCCTGTAGTCTCACTCCCAACAAGTTCTGATACACATCTATGAAAGATGAACTTCATTTGAAAGATAATTTGGGAAAAACAAGCTGAAGATTCACAATGAAAACAATTATTCCAATTACTTGGGAAGCAAAATGACAGTACAACAAAGAAGAGGAATCACAATTGTTCTGAGGTTATACGGCAGCTAGTTTTTTTTTCCCAGGATGTGGGATTACCAGCTCAGGCCACCTTTATTTTGCTACATAAAGCTTACATGTCAGAAGGTAGCAACTAGTTAGTGATCAAAAGTCATTTCTTGTCTTCATTTTCAGTATTATTTAAGGCCTATAGTTTCTTTCCAACTCCCTTCAAATTCAAAGTTTTTGACTGGCAAACACCAGGGGATAGGTGGGGGTGAAGTTTTGGGATTGGTCATTTCAATCCAATAATAGTTTGGGAAATGGTTCTCAGCCCAAGAAAAAATGCAATTGTTTTATATCAGTTTAAAAAACAATGAGCTCTTAGAAAATTTAAAGGGAAATACGGCAGTTGCTGCAAATCCCCATTAGTGGAAATTCTTGATTCATCTCTCTGGGAGACAGTAAGGATTGTTCTTTGGGAACAAAAATCTCTGGAAACTGACATGATCAGATATTTCCTTCTCCAGCATTGAGTCAGCTAAGGATGCTTCTAACTCCACATAGGCAGATGAGTGACACTTACCAAGTAAATGTGCAAATAATGCTATGCTATGGGTGATAAAGAGATGTAAAAAGAGTAATTGGGGAATAAATGCCTTTCATTCTGTTTGGTAAGCCATTCTATGTGATACAACAGGTTTTTCAAATAGCAAATCAAATATTGCGTTCCATTTTCAAGGTTCTTTGAATTACAATTTCATACTCTGCATCGGACCATAAGCTCAAGAGTCCATTAAATGCATTAGATACCAACTTGTTTTCCTGTACCAGGGCATCTCATAATGAGACTTTACAAATGACTTGCATCCCAGCTGGATGTAGCAAAGGACAAAGTTTCATAAGCAGCTTTTGCCTTTCAGCTAGACAAAGAAATTGGATGGGCATTTCCTTATGCCCCATCACATTTGATAAGTGCAAAAAAACCCAGGCAATGCAGGGACATTGCGCAAAATAGCGAAAGTCAGAATCCAAGATCACTGTCGCTTGGAAGCAACTTTCATGGCACTGTGGTTTTTCAGACATATAAGCACTAGGACACAGAGTGCAAATAAGACTTTGGTCTTTGGTACAAAATCTCTTCATTCTCATCAACACACATTGAAAACTGAAGGGGCCTGGGTCTTGTACTTTTCATGGAAGGCTTTGAGAATGGGCACTAGATTTGTAAAGGCTGGGCGGAATGAAGCTTCAGATTCCCAACAGTTTTTCATCAGACGATAAATCTGTGGAAAAAGGCACAGATTTAGAAAACAAAAAGCACATACAATACAAAAGAGAAAGAGAGAGAAAGAAAAAGAAAGAAAGAAAAAGAGAGAGAGAGAAAGAAAAAAAAAAGAAAGAGAAAGAAAGAAAGGTAACTCAGCAAATTGTCCAATACTATGTGGTATTGTTTTACTGGTAAATCTAACAAGCTCCCCTCCCATCAACTTGTTTTCTAGACTCCAAGCTAGCTTTAAAAAAAAGGAAAACACAGATCAATACATGACAGAGAAAACACTCTTTCACAGTTACACTGCTCTGCAGTTTCTGCTCTAAAAACCACCGCTAATGGGTAAAGTAGTAATCACCAGGAGATATTAGATGTCTGATAAACTTCCAAATCAGATTATTTGCAGCATTAATTGCTCTGGAATAAAAAGACTACGCCTTCTAATCAGAGCTAATGTAGCTGTACCTATATACTGTATTTACATGTTTGTTTATAGAAAATTGAGATATATTTAACATAAAGGCTTTAACCCTTAGGAATTATTTTTATTTATATGAGGAAGCATCCTCAAATTACAGTAGAGCATCTGAAGGAATGGGAACATGTTCAGATATTGGCTAATATTATAAATTATTGGAAGATTTACCAGAATTATGCCCTATTTGTGAAGGAATGTGAATATAAGAATACAGTGCAATATCATTTACCTGGGATTACAACCCATTGAATCAATGGGATTTCTAAGTAGGTGGGCATAGAATTGCACAGTAAGTAATGCAGCATTACTTGTGGAAACTAAAAAGATTGTAGCAAGGGTATTTATACAATAGCTTAACATGCTTCTAACGTATCACAGACTTTTCCTTTGCTTACTACTATATATGATTATCTTCTAAAATGTATCACTGGCACTAGCAACACATCCTTTATCCATTTAAATATTAATCAACAATCCTGATTCCATATCTAGCTATCAGACATGAATTTGCATTACTTACCGTTGGTTACTTTTGACTAAGCTTAGAATGGAAACTGTCTTGAAAGTAATCCTTGATTCCATAATTTTCAGTAATACACTGTTTTCTAAACCTTTAGCAGATATCACAAAGATGAGCAACATAGTTATCTTAATTTTGTTTGGGAGCTCTGGATGCAGCAAAATGCCGAGATCCCCAGACAACAACTTCTATAACAAAAAGGCAATCAAAGGCAAAGGAGAAGATACTCACCTCACAAGGGCAGTCTTTTGGACTGGGTAGCCTTTCTCCTCTGTCCAACAGCTCAATAAGCCGCAGCACTGTCATCTGACCCTGAGTCATTCCAATCATCTCAATAAATCTCTAAAGCAATATGGGAAATCCAGTCAGTGTTGTCATTAGGTAACATGAAGATGCCACATGCCAAAAGTTCCTTTCTTCAAAAAAAAACCTTTACAATGAACCTGTACACATTTTTTCTCAGAGGCAACAAATGTTTGAGAAAAATCATTTCAGAAAAATAATTATATTCTAAGCATACTGAATGATGGTGCATTCAGTCAGAAGGATCTAAAAACATAACAAAATAATATTGCATCATGCTATATCATTCCTGTAAATGATGAGAACTGAACAATATATGCAATAGCATTGTGTGACAGTTATTAGCCCTTAGGCCAGCATGGACTTCAACATCCTAGGTAACTAACTACAACTAAAGATAACTAAATCTAACCAACATCCTAGATAACTAAACTACAACTAAAACAGCACTGACAGTCCTCTGAAGTACAGACATAGTAATAAGCAATTGGGGGGGGGGGGCAGGAATACATTTAGATTTTGAACACATGTGATTGCATTTATAAAATGGCTACTGGAGCAGACTACCCAGGTACAAACATCCAGTTAGCAGAAACCTATTAAGCTCTCAAAATGTTATCTACAATTCCAATGAGGTTTAAAAATCACACTTAAATATAATGCTGGAATCCAATGCTTTGCTTTCTTTATTCTTTTAATTAAAAGGAGCTTATGGGTATTCAGGAAGAAGTCAGAGAACATGGGCACTATGCTGTCTATGACTGAGTCACCTAAATGCATCCAAGCAACAGTTATACTGAATATTCTGATTTGGTCCCACGTCTACAATAAAGAATAACAGAATAACTGAGTTGGAAGGGACCTTGGAGATCTTCTAGTCCAACTACATGCTCAGGCAGGAAACCTATACCATTTCAGACAAATAGTTGTCCAATCTCTTCTTTAAAACTCCAGTGTTGGAGCACTTACAACTTCTGGAGACAAGTCATTCCACTGATTAATTGTTCTAACTGTCAGGAATTTTCTCCTTAGTTCTAGGTTGCTTCTCTCCTTGATTAGTTTCCATCCATTGTTTCTTGTCCTGGTCTCTGGTCCTTTGGAAAATAAGCTGACCCCCACTTCTCTGTGGCAGTCCCTCAAATTCTGGAATACCGCTATCATGTCACCTCCTAGTCCTTTTTTCATTACACTAAATATACCCAATTCCTGCAATGATTCTTCATGGCTGCTATGGCTTGTGGCTGCTAAATAATGTTATGAATAGTAATTTTACTCACTGCTGGTGGGCTCTGACTTGAATCACATCGTGTCAGCAGTTCATATAAAGTCACTCCAAAAGACCAGACATCAGAGGCATAATAGAATTTACATTCCTTGAGGCATTCCACAGCATACCTGTGTAAATAGCAATAAAGAACTGACAAACTGCATCTTAATTAGAGTGAAGTTCATCTACCGGGTAGCTCCTTTTAAATTATCCAACAGCAGTCAAATGGCTTTGAAATGGTCAAACAGGGCATTTACAACTTACTTTTTACATATTGTAAGATTGCAATTCTTCTTTTCCAAAGCACTCTTCTATATAAAAGCATGCAATTATCATCATTCACTCCAATTATTGAAAACAAGATACAACAGTTAACTGATTTCACATGATATAATGCCTGTATGAATGAGTTATAGTGCAATCAGTTCTCTCAAGTATCAAAAAATCCATAAAATAATGCAATTGTTTACATACCAGAAGACGGGGCTGTCTCCATCTTCACAGACACGATAGTATTCATGTCCTTCGGGGATGGCTTTTGCAAGACCGAAATCTCCAATCTTTACTATATTCTCATTCTCTAGGAGCACATTTCTAGCTGCTAGGTCTCTATGGATGTAGTGCAAGGAGTGGAGATAAGCCATTCCCTGCAGAGAAAATAGAGCCACCTTACTTTCTTCAATCAGAGGCCAAAGCAATCAATAGCTATGTATTTACCTAAAGGCAGAGCTGGCAATCCTGAATTTCATGTATCCTATTCTGTTTATACAAATAAAATATTTTCCCAGCATTAAGGAACAATTATGTAAACAATTCCCTCCATTTTGCTTTACCTATTGGAACTATGAGCCAAGAAAAAGGCATTCCCTCAGTCAAGAACCACATAAATGTTGTATCCAACACTGACAAGACTTTACCTCACAAATCTGTTGGGCAAAGAGGAGAATGTGGGCCAAGCTGACATTGTGTTTGGGAAGATAATCCCTCAGACTTCCCAGAGGCACATATTCCATGATAAGCTGTACAATCTTTTCTCCTGGAATTGAAAAATGCAAGAAATATTAGCTCAAAAAAAAGCATCATTGCTTCCCCTAATTTATTTGGTCTTTAAAACACCTGGCTTAAACAAAGAGCACATGCAGAGCCTTCAGTTCACATTTGATCTTCAGTATATTTTGGGCAGTTCATCAGGCTTACTTGCAATACTCATTTCTCCCCCATGCTGATTCTGCATTCTTTCTCTTGCCACATTAAGGGAACCTGTCCTGCTGCCAATGTAGCTGACACACTCCACAGAATCTATAATAATTTGGCAGATTCGGCAACTACCTTTCTGAGATACTTGTTATCAAGATGATCTAGCTCAGTGGTTCTCAACCTTTTTAATGCCGCGACCCCCAACCGGTCATAAGTCGAGGACTAAACCAGTCGTAAGTCAAGGACTAAACCGGTCGTAAGTCAAGGACTACCCAACCGGTCATAAGTCGAGGACTTTCCCTGCCCGGGAGCACCGCGCATGCATGGTTCCGCCCCCTGCGCCGGCCGAGGCGTAGCTGGCAAGCGGCAGAGACGGAGCAGGCCAACCACCAGCTGGCCCAGCTCAAGGGAAGTAAGGCACCCGCCAGAAAAGGGGAAAAAAATGGCGGACAGCCTTGCTTGGTGACCCCCATGAAATGGTCAATCGACCCCAAATGGGGTCGCGACCCATAGGTTGAGAACCGCTGATCTAGCTATTAGTAGAGAAGAAACAATGGAATAGACTGGTTAAAGGAGGTATATAGGCTGGTTGAAGGAGAAACTATAACCCGAGGATGAATAAATGGGCAGAAAGGAGGATATTTTGTTTGCTCATATGGGAATGCAACCCTGAAAGCGTTGCCCAAATCTGCAATATGTAATTTAAATTTATAGCAGCTATTTCAAAAATTATGCCTATGATGAAGTTAGGATACAAACCGGGAGCTCTTGGGACTAGTTATGTGTATGCTTATTCCATACTTATACTATTCACCATCTTGCTCCTGCAAGAGCTATTCAGCAGATTCCATACCTTGCTCGCTGCAGCAGCCTTTGTATTTTACAATGTTCTCATGGTAGAGTGTCTTCAAGATCTCAATCTCCTTTTTCCAACTAGTCAAGAGCTGCTGGCTGCAACCTGATTTCAACGACTTCACTGCTACCATCTCACCAGTGCCATCATTAGCAGGATCGTAACAATACAGGCTCACTTTACCAAAGTGGCCCTAATAGAATGAGAGGGAGAAAGAAACAAGGTAAGGATTTTGAATTTCAAAAGCCAAATGCCAAACTACATTTCTTTGGGAACACTGACTACAACTACCTGGATGTACAGAACACTTTTCAGAAGGAGAACTTATCTCAATAATCTCAGAATAATCCCTTGCTACATACAAATCAAGGAATATTTCACTCAGTTGTTGTTATGCTGTGAAAAGAAAACACTGACTTTCACAATCAAGTCTGAATAATATTTCTTTTTCTTCATTCTCGAATCTTTCTATGACTTAAGTTAATCTCTATTTGTGGTCCTATTTCATACTTCATATAGCAGATACTTAAATAAAATAGGATCAATCAGCAAAGTAAGATCATTGTTTGAAATTGACAAAACTATGGAGCAAATGAAGCCAAGGGGAAAGAACATCTGAATGGATATGTTGCACATGGCTTGTTAAAAATGAAAATATAGATAGGTTGAATGATGATTTTGGGAAACTACAAACCAAACAGTTTGGCGTGATAAGTAAAATAATAAAATTATGTTTTGTAATTAACAAATAAAAAAACAAAAGGCAGGATTTGTAGTGGGTTTATGAACTATAGGTCTGTTTCATATCCAATGAACCTTTAATTGAGCCCTATAAGATAGTAAAACCTCATTTTAACAGATTAACTGTTGGTGGAGGGTGTCTATTATGCTTCAGAAACCAATAAAGCAATGGATACATCCTTGTGACAATACAAATGGCACCAATTACATCTTTGTGTCATTAGTGTAATGATACTAATGTGAGGACCCAGATTGTTGGGGGCAATATGCTGACTCTATAAAACTGCTTAGAGAAGACTGGAAAGCACTATGAAACAGTATATAAGTCTAAGTGCTATCATTACATAAATGGGAAAAACTGATGGAAATGAGATTGGGGCATGTTTAAGGAAGCAGCTACTGATAACCAACATACAAATGTTGAGGAGTATGCCACCATGGTGTCTGCATATATCCAAAAGTGCATAGAAGATGTCTGTGTCCTGAAAAGCATTGTTGTGAGGGCGAATGAAAAACCGTGGCTGACTTATGAGGTCCGCAAGATGCTGAAAGCACGAAATGTGGCTTTTAAATCTGGTGACATGCTGGCACTTAGAACAGCCAGAGCAAATCTGAAAAGTGCCATAAAAGGTGCAAAGCAAGCCCATTGCCAGAAAATTCAGAACTTTTTTCAGGACCCAACAAACACCAGGCGAATGTGGCAAGGAATCCAGGCCATTACGGATTACAAGGTGATTCCATCAAGATGGAAGGACGACACAGATTTCCTAAACAAACTGAATACATTTTTTGGTAGATTTGAGGCATCAAATAGCACTCCTGTTAGGAAAGCTGTGCCCCATCCTGACGAGTAAGTACTAAGCTTTGATGTCACCTCTGTCCGGAAAACACTGCAGAAAGTTAACATTCGGAAAGCAGCAGGCCCAGATAACATCCCTGGACATGTCCTTAGGGAATGCGCAGATGAGCTGGCTTGTGTTCTCACATATTTTCAATCTCTCATTGCAGCAGGCAGTGGTCCCATCATGTTTTAAGATGGCCATCATCTTGCCAGTGCCAAAAAAGTCCACAATTACAGGCCTCAATGATTACCGTCCGGTTGCATTGACATCCACCATTATGAAATGCTTTGAGAAGCTGATAAAGGACATTATTGTATCAACCCTCCCGCCAGGATTTGACCTACTTCAGTTTGCCTACCGATCAAATCGCTCTACGGAGGATGCTATTTCTTCCGTTCTCCATCTGAGCTTGAAGCACTTAGAGGAAAGAAATACTCATATGCGTTTGTTATTTGTCGACTTCAGTCTGGCATTTAACACAACCATTCCCCAGCATCTAGTAAACAAACTGGGCCTTTTAGGCATAAACACTCCTTTGTACAACTGGATTCTTGATTTTCTTACCAACAGGCAAGTTGGAACAAATACCTCTAAAACCATTTTCTTGAGCACATGGTTCTCCACAGGGCTGCGTCCTAAGTCCGCTGCTGTTCATCCTGTTGACCCATGACTGTTGTGCTAGGTTTGCCACCAACTATATTGTAAAGTTCGCAGATGATACAACAGTAGTGGGCCTTATTCAAGATGACAATGTGGATGCTTACCGCAAGGAGGTTGAGGGGTTGGTGAACTGGTGTAAGGAAAACAGCCTAGTTTTAAATACCGGAAAAACCAAAGAGATCATTGTCGATTTCAGAAAAGGCAGGCACAGCCACACTTCTCTGTGCGTTAATGAGATGGTTACCAGCATCAAATTCCTGGGTGTTCAGCTAACGAGTAGGCTGGCTTGGTCGCTCAACAGCGAGACACTGGTGAAGCGGGCACAGCAGCATCTGCATTTTCTGTGTCGCATGAGAAAAGCACATCTTCCTTCCCCTATCCTTACCACTTTCTACAGGGGGACGATCGAGAGCATCCTGTCATACAGCATCAGTCTGGTTTGGAAGCATCACTGCTTCAGACAGGAAGGCAGTGCAGAGAGTGGTGAGGATGGCCAAAAAGATCATTGGCAGTTCCCTCCCATCCAGGACATAGCACAGAAGCGTTGCTTGAGCAGGGTCTGTAAGATTATCTGGGACACTACACATCCTCTTCACGACCTATTTTCCTTGTTACCTTCTGGGAGGGGGCTTCGTGGTATCCATAGCAGAACATCCAGATTCAGCCATAGTTTCATTCCATACAGCATTAACCTTGTGAATTCTCAAGCTTCCTCCTTCCGTTATATATTCAAGATGGAATATTAATATTTATTTGTTATGTATATGTAGGGGTGTGGGTCTATACATATGTTGTATATAGTATGTTTTAGGTGTGTGTCATGTATGTGTTTCGCTTTGAGAGCGGGCAACTAAATTTCATTTTTGATGTGTGCCGTTGTGCTCACAGTAAAAAAATAACAATAAAGGTTATCTTATCTTATCTTATCTTAAGCATTCAAAACTACATCCTTTAGCATACTATGGCATTATCTGCACACAAATAATGTAAATTACAATTTGGCCCACTGCATGCAAAGTCTATTGGTCTGAGATCTGTACAACTGAATGTCATTTAACTGAACTAGAAAAAAAAAAATTAAACATCCAAGAAGCATTAATTACTAGAGTGCTGGAAAATAAAACTATGGTTCGTTTCTAAGGAAGATTATTACTAATGGTAGCATCAGTGTTAGATTGTATCTCTTTTGACTGATATGATGAGAATATTTAGGAACCAACACTCTATCCTGCATGTGATGGGACAGCTGACTGTATCTGCCAATCAAATAAAGATAAGTATTTCATGATGCTAAAATGCCTTATCAGCAGCTGCACATTTAGTTTAATATGAAATGGGCGCTGAAATAAAAGAACCCTAAATATGTACATCTATAAATGTTATAGCATTGTTCTTAATATTTGCTTATTATTACACTGATACAGTTGTAACTAAAACTGAGCATAATTCCACTTCCCTGTTATATATTCACTGAATATATCTTTGTTTTATTGCTTCTTAAAAGATAGGAAACTATATTTGCTTCTTAAAATAAAGATATGCAAGACATTTGATCCTCAATGTATAGATAGAAAAAGTTAATTGCAGGAACAAAGAGAATCATCTGTTTCAGCTCTTATGTTTTAAGAATGGAGGAAGAAAATAAGTTGTTATTCCTAACAAAAGCAATTTACCTCACCCAGATCTCGAATCTTTTTCAGGTAGCGCTTCTGAAAGACAGTAGGGTCTGATACAAGGAACGCAGGATTCACAGAGCTAATGTCAAGAGGATCTGGAAAACAAGAAGAAAGATGTAGCGGATGTACAATGGCTAGAAGGGAAGAAACTTACAAAGCCTACAACATACAGATCAGAAGAGGCTTTTATTGGAGTTTAGTACTGAAGGACTAAATGCTCATAGCCTCGTTAATTTTCTATTCTCTTTTAGAGTCAAACAAATTTCTAGGTTTGACTAAACCCTGTACAATCTCTTCTAGCTTTTATTGTTAGGGCTAATGTTTATTTTTCTCTCTCACTGGTATTGCAATATAAGCAGATATAATCAGGCCACAAATTGAGTCTCTGCTTATCCTTCTAGCATCTTAATTGAGTTGTCCTCTTGTATCCAAAAAAGGGAGTGAGGGAACACCATTATGTTACACAAGACAGAGACTGCTCTCCTTTTGCAACCATTGGAGCACCTACTCACCATGCTGTCACTATTCAGTGACACGTTTGTCATTTTGTTTAAATGAACAAAGAAACAGCATGTGTATACTGTTTCTGCTAACTATAATGCACCTAATTTTCCTTTTCAAAAATCACCCTCCTCCATGTTGGAGCACAACTCCTCTGGGAATGCACTGTCATGAGCCCAATGGATCCCATTATTTTTAGCATGGCCCTAGGATGAAAAAAGGTTGATTTCATATGGCTAATAAAATGCTGTTATCCAAGAGGGTTTTTTGGGATTTTTACTATGTGGCTGCAGTTGAGTGAGGTCTCGTAAGATAGTCCGGAAAGAGGGTCGCTCTCCAGGAGCATAGTTTAGGCACTGGCTGATTAGGGTAGCTAGTTCTTTGAAGGATGGCTCTGGAAGATGATGCTTCTTCTCATAAAAACGTTCTTTCTGCAGAAAAAAAAATAGAAGCTTATGACTGATATTGCCAAATGAAAATAGATTAAACATAGAAAATCCACTGACATTTCCTTTGTAATAAGTTATTTCTCGTCTTCACTGTATGCCAAACAGCTTTCAAATGGGATCTAGATGCCTAATAATTACAGTTAGGTTTTAAAGTTGGTCATAAAAATCTCCCTGCTATCTAGTCTTGGAATCCTACTTCTATCACTTCTTCTATTATTTCTGTTAGTGCATTATAAGAATACCTTAGGGAGCTACTCCATTCCAATAATTTACCTGGAAATAGGGTGCAAATTATCTTATTGTTACTTAGCCCTTTCAGACTTTTCAGGAGCCAATGAACGAACATTCAGTAATTTCTCCAGGATGGTCTGTCAGTTAACTTTTTAAATTTCTTCTAAGCTTATGATTGTGCCATCTATGACTGTGCCTCTGCCATCTCTTTTGTGATTGCCTTCAGCTTCAAGCATGAGGTTTTTCTTCAATGATTCAGTGTTTCTGTATGTAGTCTAGCATTAAATAATTTGTTCCTTTGCAGTCTAAGATAAAATATCCACCATATTTTTCTCCAGCACCTTTATTCAAATTCTTCTGTGCTCTGATGGTCAAGTTTTCATAGAAAACCAAGCCTTGACAGTATGTACCTGTGACATCTGGGTGTTGTAGCTACACTTTCATATTTTAACTAGCACTATAATAATATTTCTCAAAAATAGCAGATATTTATTTCATAGCTACATGACTTGTAAATTTTTGAGTCTAAAAAGATAAAGTTGTTAGTATTTCAACTTCTCCAGCTATTAACATTAGACTAGGATTTCCTGCTCACATAAACTTGGTTTTTATTATTTGTTGGTGCCGCTGCCACGAAGTGAGACCATAAAAAAGACACCCCCAAAAAATAAGACTTGGTGCCTTTTTTGGAGGCAAAAAAAAATGAGACTGGGTCTTATTTTGGGGGAAATATGGTATCATCAATATATCTGAGGTTAAGGCTTCCCAGCAATTTTAATTAACATACTTCTTCTTCTTCTGCATTACTTCTGCCTAAGAGCTACAATATAATTGAAGCAGCAATTCTACATCCTTTATGTGGAAATATATTAAGCAGAACAGTGGCATATTTCTGTTTTATTCAACTACTTTAATTTCACCAATCTTATAAAGTAGAGTATATCTTTCTGCATTTGTAATGAAATTGTCTATTTTTCAAAAGTGATGTGCATGTTTTAGAGTTCAAAGTGTCATTTTTTAAAATAATTCTCATGTCAAAATGAGTTGACACCTAAAGTTCTTTCTAGCTTCCAACCATAATATATTAGTTCTACAGTTAATATACTGTATTTCAGTATATTGCAATCCTTATTGCAGAATGTATTATTTAACGCAATAATATACTGTAGTTGTGCATTTATAAACAAATGCTAATTAGCAGTATAAACTAATAAAAAAGCAGACCAGTATTCCTATGGAAGATGTTTTCAGTTATGTTACTATTCTCAGGTTGAGACTAGATCCACCCTTTTCTATAAGAAACCTACCCTGAAGTCTGCAGCAATATAATGAAAAGAAAAACAGAGGGAGACACTACCTCAGAAGGAGTGCGTTCTTTTAGTGGCACATCTGCATCAAAACATATTTCCAGCAGTGTGGTCCCAAAACTCCATTTGTCAGCTGCTGTGCTAAGGTTGCTTACATCTTTGATACACTCTGGAGCAATCCATGGGATCCGGTCAACCCTTTCTTTACAAGCAGAGAAAAAAATAAAGAATTAGGAATTGCTGGACAGTGAACAGAAATTATGAAAAATCTAGTACACAGATTGATTACAGTCAAGATAAGAAAGATATATCAAATATTTACTCAGCTAGCGATATGCAGGCTATCACGTAGGCCTCTTTTGCATGTAATATGCAATGTGAGCATGACACCTGGAGATCTGTCTATAATTCTTCCCTTTAAAATTGTGGGCTTAACAAGTGGTTGAACCTCATTTTTTACAAGTATAGTTCCCTTTAAACAAACCAGCAAACAAATGTATCCTTCCTTAAATAATCCATGCTACTTTGAAATATGGAAAGGGTTGACTCAGACAGTAAAGTGAGGGAGCCTTCTCACCAAAGTAGGATTTACACCTGTATCCTCCAAGGTGTACTTATACTGATTGATTTGATATACTTTCACAATATCCTTCTATTCAAGCCTGCTAATATAATATATTCAGCTTGATCACCTCTATATACCTCGAATGATCACAAACGTGAAGAAGAAACTAAATATTAACGGTTTACCTTCTTGGGAAAGCACAGTGAAGCTGACTCCTGGGTCACTGAGCTTAATGAAGGGCAGCAAGCCATCTTCCAAACCTTTCCTGGCCAACAGAATGTTTTTGGCACATACATTGCCATGCACTAGGTTTTTATCTTCCTACATAAACGAATACAATGGTAGATTGTGACATGCTATATTTAATATGTGTCAGGAAAAAAATTCTGCTGTTTAGAAAAAAGAAGAATTCTGTCTCTAGATTCCTATACAAGCTAAACTAGTCGGTGTTGCATTATGCCTCTGTTTTCTCAAAATACAGTTATTAAACAAAACGTTTACAAATTCAATAAACAAAACAACAACACACATTTATTGTTCCTTACCCAAAACTTTCTGTAAACACAATTCCTCACATTTATAAACGACCCAACTCATTAAGACTATGAGCAGAATATAACTTAAATGCAACATTCACTACAATAAAATGACAGGGTGGGGGACACTAACACACTGATAAAATCCCCCCCCCAATCAACACATACTATTTAGCACCTAGGAAAGGTTCCAGGCTTTCAAAGATTGTTTAAAAGTTAGGAAGGTTGGAGCAACTTGAACCTCTGGGGAAGTACTGTTCCAAAGAGCAGGTGCTACAACAGAAAACACGTGCTGCTTGAGTTCCATCAGATGGCTTGTTTTAAGGATGGAAACTGAAGAATGTCCAGATCTATCAGATCTTACTAAATGGGCAAAACAATGGGTCCCAAAAGCCTATTTACTAGCTATTCCTCTTCTTCTCTAGGAATATAACCTGCCCTACAGATTTTTTGGTTCTTCAAGCTGAGAATCACAGGAAATCATATTGCAATTCTGTCCCTCAAAGTGATATTTTGAAGTGTATGGATGTAGGTTTGTATTTATGTAAAGTGCTTTTCTGCAACCTTTAATGAGTTGTGTCTTTTCTGGGAATCATTGGGATATAAAACACCTTTTCAGAATGTAATCCAAAATACTTTTATAACCCTTCTGATCAATATCCATACCAAATTACATACCAAAGAATTCAAACTGAAGGACTGGTAATTAAAATTATATCTAAGAAAGAGAATCCTACAATTCTGCCATTTGGGCCATTGTGCATAGCTCCAATAAAAACTGAGAATGGAGATCAGCCAAAATGACATCCAAACTTTTCAAGGAGACCCACCCACTGCAAATCCCCACCAACAGACTTACAAGGTAACTGAGGGCACTAGCTAATTGTGTTGCAATAGTGAATTTCCAGCCTACTGTTATCCGCCCTTTGTTATTGCGCAAAAAAACATCCAGGGGACCATGCTCAATAAATTCTTCCACCATTATATCTGAAAATCAAACCAGAAGAAGGGGTGAAAAATATGAAGCAAACAATTGGATTAGCATCCTTGCTCTATAGCAACAGGTGTTAATATTGGCTACAAAATATGAGCAGAGATGGGAATGGGCTGTTTTCATATACTTAAGATAGATCTAAGACGGGGTGCATACACTCATAACTCAGGGCCATATGTACCTAAAACTTCTTTTTTTGCAGTTTCTAGAACCACTATTTCTCATTATTTTGAGACATAAAACAAGTCAGATCATTGATGTAAGACCTACAAAAACTTAACAACTGTTTAAAATTAAGAACTTCCTATGTGGAAAAGGAGGTCAAATCAATCCCTCTCATTTAGCACAATAATCCAGTTCTCTGTGGCTTCTGAATATCTCAGAAATATTAACTGCACTTCTTGGCTATCAAAAACGATCCTAATCTAAAATAACCACAGAATCAGTTAGAAATTGGGCAACCTTGTCAAAATATAGCTGGGTATGGGGAAGTGGTGTCAGTTTAACACACTTTTTTGCTAGATACAAAATGAGATAAAACAATATTAAGCAAGTAAGAATCAAATGTGATGCAAAGGTACATTTTAAAGCTTGTGAGGTAGTTGAGGAAACAGAAAAATATATTTGAAAGAAGCAGACAACACATGCATGAACCTTTCAAAGGATACAATTAATACTCACTCTCTGAACTCCATACACAAACCCCATGAACAAAAGCTAAGTGGATATGGGACACCTGGCTCATCAGGCTGGCTGTTTCAAAGAATGCCTGCAGAGAAGAAAGAGAAGGCATCACATCCAGACTACTGGCCAAGGAACAAAGCAGGAGCAGTCTAATCCAGCCATAGGCTCCTAAACCAACGATTAGTTCTCAGCCTAAAGCTGGAGCACAAAACGCCTGCTGTCATAAAGCAATAGTTAATTTCTTGTTATTTTGTTTTTCTCCACAAAAGAAAAATAGGTTCATTTTAAAAGATAAGCTAAATAAGCTTTCCTAACCAAAAAAAACCCCTTCTCAATATGAGTCCTTGTTCATTCTTCTTGCTTATTTTTAAAACAATATTATATATCATTTACAGACATAAGAGTTTAAGTACAAGGAAATAAGATTAGTTAGAAATGCTGGTAGTTTATCTTGGTAGATAAGCAGCCTTGGTTTAATTAAAAATGAGATACATCTTAAAAATGCAGAAATTATTTTCCATCATTGGCCTGAATTAAGCTGGCAAAGTGAAAAGTCCTGAGTGGTATTAACACCAACACAAAGAAGGCTGCTGACAAGCTGGATCAATCCAAAGGCCTAATTCAGGCAGGGACCTATTTCCTACAATGCTCAGTGCTAACAGTCTCTGGAGCAAGTTAATTATTACTCTTCAGTAGATAGCTTAATAGATAGAATACAATATTTCCACAAAATTTACTAATATCCTGCCCCCCCCCACTTGATGGCATGTTGAATGGCAGGAGAATTTTTCTCTCCAGCTGATGATATTTCTCTGCCAAAGTTGGTTTTACTAATTTACTAATATCTCACTTCTAACGTATATTTCTATATGTCTACTCACCAGAGCAATGTCTCTATGACTTGGGTCCAACATCTTGAGTACCACATGCATCTCACGGCTATTGTTATTCTGCTCAGTAGAAAAATACTCTGCCTCATCATCACTGTTGATCCCACTGCATACATGAAGTACACCATCATAAATATTGGTTCGTGTTCCTTGTCCCAAGTGTGCTCTCTGATGGAGAACAATACACGAGTGTTAGTTAAACCGCTTTCCATTTCAGCACAAAAACTACTTAATCCTTTAATTCCACACTGAGCTGAGAATTGATTCATAATTATTTGAAAATCAATAAATTCAAAATCCTATCTGTGTCTGTCAAAGGTGAAAAAAGAAGACAGTAATCTCCACTGTCAGGCATTCATCTTGCTTTAATCAATCTCTACTCAAAGTCTACTTCCAAACCCCAGAAATACATGAAATCAAAATTGTATCTATTAGTAGCTTCTAAGCCATAATTTGTATTCATTGATATTACTTCTGAAAGTGGCAAAGAAAATTAGATCTTTTTTGGCTGATACCCTTACAAACCCAACTTTTCATCTTCTAATGTATACAAGCCAACTCTGCTGACCTGTGTAATCTCATTCTTCCGAATCTGATGAAAACTCAGCTGAGTCAAATTCAGAATCTGCCTTGTGCCGTCTTTTACTTTTCGTGTGATGATCAAGTCTGAGATCTCTGCAAAACATAAAGAGTCCAAAAGTTCTGATTAAGAAACTACACTAAAACAGTAGCACAAAATCAGAACATTTAGCAATTTTATTCATTCTCAGAAAATAATTAGCATGGATAACAATTGTTTAATGCTACCCTAGAAACTGCACTTAATTATAAAAAATTATTATGCAGATGTTTTAAAAATTTGTTCCTGAAAGTATTCAATCAACAATTCTTCCTGAAAGTCACTATTTCTGCCGACATGTTAATGTCAAACAGTACATTTTGCTAGATACTTGTTCTGGCAACTTTACCCTCCCTCATAGCATATGGACTTGCCAAGGCAATCCAGACCTCTTCAGTTTCTCCTCCAACTGCCATTACAAATGAAGCTATGGGGTGTGCCCGGATACAATGGAGTTGATTTTCTAAGATTATTTGGAGCATATCTATAAAATGCCCAGCCCAGGAAATACATCTTGTATTCATGCTGATCTATCTTGATAGAGTTTTTATCAATTAGATTTAATTTTAAATGCCTGCACTGCAAAACAATAGAGGCTATTATGATGTTATATATTTATATTTTCATTCTTTTTCTTGAACTCTTTACTACCAGAATTATTGACTTTATTGATTTATTACATATGTATAGCTGCCCTTCTCACATAGTTACTCTTTAAAGGGTACATAATAAAACCATCAAACTAATAAAACCATTAAAACAACCAATTTAACTTAAAAACAAAAATAAAAAATAGAATGGTGGCAAAACATGCAAAGAGTACATTCAATTAACAGTCATATGGCCATTTAGCAGGTTCGACTTTATCATGGGATTCCTAGGCTAGTTGACAGAATGTTCTAATTTCCTTCCTTCCTTCCTTCCTTCCTTCCTTCCTTCCTTCCTTCCTTCCTTCCTTCCTTTCCCTTCCCTTCCCTTCCCTTCCCTTCCCCTCCATCTTTCTTTATGAAAATCCTACTCAGAATCATCATAAACATACTACGCACATACACACAAAAATCTGTAATCTTTTCTTAGAACAATTTTCCACAATAGTCCTGTTGGATGGGGAAGGAAGAGGCTTCTGAACATTGTATTTTCCAACTTTCTTTCCTCTGACTCATTCCAGGAATGTCTCCCTAGGATAGTTAATAAAAATGGCCAGGCAAAGGAAGAATCACAATATAACTGGAACACGTTTGTAGCATGCTTTTTGCCCAACTGCTTGCCTTCTCTCTTCTTCTAAGATCATACTCAATAGGCCAGTTATTATTTTAAAGAGCTCTATAAATCCCAGATTTAACACATCAATGAGTAAGCAAACAAACAAACAAACAGCAAAATACTTGCAATAAACCTCAGCAGAAACTTATATTAAAGAAAAAAGAATACAAGTATGTGTCTTTCCTATGTAATAAGAATAAATAGGCAGAATCAAAATAATCCTTTTCCTATTCAAAGGAATATATTTAGTGACTTTCACCCTCAAAAATGTTTTGAAATTAAAGATTTTGCACATATCAAAATGGTCTATGTCACTTGCTTGTGGAATATAGATGCTTTCTTACTATAAAAACTTAAAGGCAAGATAGAGGCAATTCTTACTTCAAACTCAAAGATAATGAATAATAGCTTCTATCTAAATAGAGGAACTGTTGTTTCTGTAAATCTTAGCTATGAAACCATAAAACAGACATAATTTCATTCTAAATCTGACATTTTTAAGTTAAGAGTTTATAGAAATTATTTTTTGAGAAATGAGAAACTGTATTTAAAAATGATCTAAAACCAGGCGATTGCGCCACTGGTGGACGTGCTGAGAGGAGCGCTCTCTCCACTGTCCAGTTTTCCTTTGTCGGGAGACTCTGAAAAGGGTCAAAAGTCGCCCTGGAGGGGTGACGACCATGAAGAAGACCCTTGACAGATCGCAGAAGGGCGGCAGCCCTTCCGTTTGATCCGAGGCAGCTCCTTTGGACCAACAGAGAAAAGATCGGCCATCAACATGGCCGATCACTAAGCCATACCAGCTGAAAGCCAAAATCACCACCAAGCACAACGAAAGCACCGCGGAAGAATTGGGTGAGACCTTACCTTACCTTTCTTGTATCCCAACTATGTTCCTGTAAAAGCCTCTTGAAATTTCTTCCCCCCTTTTAACATTGCAGTGTCTGCCTACTTTGGGAAAATAAAGCTTTGAAAAGGAAAGAAAAGAACAACTAAGCAATTAAATAACTGGACTTGCACTTTTTGGATATATGGGGTCCCAAAAAGTTCCATTTCTAAGGGGACCTATTACCTTATTTACTTGTTAAGTTGGAAAAAAAAATTTTTAGCTGGATAAAAGCCTAACTTGAGTTTGGAAAAAGACTTTACATGCTATCGGGGACATCTTGTGGCGAAGCCTGGTATAGCAAGTGAATTTTTTTGACTGTGAGACCTAACTGCCTAGATTTGTCCTTGGTACTATCTAAAAAAGATAAGAATTTGAAACAGCTGGGTGGTGAAAACAACTTCTAGGAATAGTGGAGGTGGACATTCACTGACTTTAATCAAAAATAGTCTCCACTAAAGGACTATCTGTAAACACCATAGAAATGGAGGAATATTACCCACAACTTAATTATAAAGTTATACTTGAAAAAATCCTTGAAGCTACTGAGCTAATGAATTCAAGATTGAAAGACAAAGGTGCCACTTTAAAGTTACAAAATGAAGCCCAGATTTCAACTGATGAACTTACAATCCAAAAAGCAACAGAAGAGGAACAAATTAATATCAAAGAAGACTTTAAAGAACAAGCACAATCTACTGAGAACTTTGATAGTTAAACCTTGATTTCAACTAAAATATCTGTAATTCAAAAAGCAACAGAAACTGAAGAAAGCAACACTAAGATGGAAGGTGCTAAAGATCAACAAGTACAGCATATTGAGAACCTAGATAACCTAGACAATCCAACAATAATCACAATATTGGACATGACCTCTTACTCAAGTCAGATGAAACTGGAAGAAGAAGAAGACCAGACTGAACTGACGACAAATATTCTAAACCAAACATGGAGATTTGAACTATTAGGGCAACAATCCAATGACTATAAAGGGGCCAGTTCCTTTGAAAAATTGATAACTGGCTGGTCTCCCTTGATTCAAATTACATGTGTAGGAATGAAGGGAGATCCACTTGAGGATCTAAAGGCACTGGTATGGAAGCCTGCTTGGCACAAAAAGAAAGCTAGAGTTAGACTTAAAAAATGGGATTTTTTTTTCTTTTTTGACCTATAATGGAAGAGCCTAAAATCTTACTTAATGGGCTAAGGAGATTTTAAAAGATATTAATTGATTTAATATTTAGGACTTAGATTTATAAGGGAAATGAAAATTAGTTATTAGAATATAGTTTTGAATTATAATACAGAAGTTGGATTGAGACAATAAAGGATACTTCATTAGTAAGTGATGAGGTATTAGGATGAGAAATACAATATATTTGTGAAATAAAGTAATAATGTATTTAAGTAAACAATATGTATATTTTAGATATGACAACTATTTTGTAATGAAATAAGGGAACTTTGGGTTACCCGAAATCTAAATATTATGGATATTAAAGGCTAAATTGGAATACTATAATTGAAATTAGGTAAACTTTAAAAACAGGACACGGATATGTATAAGTTAAAATATATTGATAAATGCCCTAATTGATTGAGTTATAATTAGAAATGTATTAATTTGAATGTGATATAACAATCAAGGGAAATAGAGAGGGAATTTTTGATGATGTAACCTGAGACATGTACGAAAGATTTTGTTACTGGACTATTGACTACCCAATCACCACACTGCTTCCTAAATACTTGGATGTAAAACTGGAAAACTAATAAAACGTGTTTAAAAAAATGATCTAAAACCAGAAGTTTTATTTTCTTCCTTTCACATACATAGGACCCCAGCACCTCAGACTGACATTATGTTTTTTTGGGGGTTGATTTAATAAAAAAAAGTATCTGCTAAATCAAGGCAAATGCAGATACATATGCTAAAGGTTTAAATGTAGACTGTATTCACATTAAGGATAACATATTATAACTGCTGATGTTTCCTCTTTCTGTAGTACATCACTATGACCTGATACATCTTATTCACTGGACAAATTTCACTGTTAGCCTATGCAGTGGGAGAAGATAATTCTGATGTGCTGTGTACCTCCTGGTTTTGGGAGGCAGCATCTCTTCAAACTGAAGATATCAGTTCCAGATTTTAGAGTACAGCCTTTGAGAGCATTTATTAGTTCTTGGACACTAGGAAACTCTTGCTCCCAGCCTTCAAGTACAAAGGAATTTCCTTTCTTCTGAATCCGGAACTGTCTATGGTTTGCATTACCTTGGGTACTGATACTCTGGTGGAAAAAAAAGGAAAAAAGTTAAGAGATGGATACCTTTTTACATGATTAGTCAGTAGCATGTTCTGGAAGCAGCTTACCATGATTCTAACAAGAAGTCATTTCCATGGATAGTTGGAAGGTATAACTTAGTGGATAACATTGATTTTTAGAATGGTACATATGGTCCACCTTCCTTTTCTGAAATTCTCAGATCAGGGAGTTACAAATGCTACATTACGTTATATTCTCATATACAAAGTTTAACATATCTTTCAACTTCACTGTCAGGAGGAAGAGGATGGTTTCTCTATTTTTATGTAATGTATGTTTTCTATTTATATTGACCACAAAGAGGCAGTACAGGACCACTTTCATTCTATTTGGGATTCATCAGGGTACTATCAGGCATACTTTTTTCTGAGGTTCAAACCTGCTAACAGAAATTGAATTCAGTTCCTGGTAGAGAGTTTGAGCTCCACAGAATCCTACAGAAAGATCTTGGCTACCTATGTCCCAAACAAGACAAAGCTTGTCATGCACTTCTTTAGTCCACGTTAGCGGTAGAGCACATTTTACAGGAGCAGAAGTTTCCACATGGTGCTAGATAAGCTTCTGTCTGAAAATTTGGACGGTTATTGTGAATCCATGTCAACAGTTCTGGGTTTGATAAAAACTAATTATCTGACTTGATATAAGGCAATTTCCTATATTTACATTAACTGAGGATTTTTGCACTCCTATTTTAGAAACATGCTGCTTTTATATCTAGGAAGTTGCTAAAATGTATTATTTACTTATTTTAAAAAAATCTTCAGAACATTAAAACAAAAATTTATGTAGCTTTTCTCTAGCTTGCACTCTATAGAGGCATGGACATTTGATCCCAGAATTCTCAAAAATATTTATTGGTTGGGATTTCTGAAAAGCAAAGTACACATTCAGAGAATACAAGCTTAGGAAAGCTGGTTTACAGAATCAAACAATCCCACTACCATGCTCCCATCTCTTACTTGGCCATTATTCAGTACTGATAGAATCAATCTGTTGAAATCAAAGACACTCCAACGGAGGGCATACAGCCCATCTTCTTGCCCTTCACGCTTCAGCTTAGCCAGAATGAATTCTTCCCTAGGAAGAGAAAACTTAGATATGATGTGGAAGCTCCCTCCTTTCAAACCAGATCATGGAGGACAGGAGGCTTGATTACTTACTGCATGGGTCCATGTATGCCATTCTGGATGCTCATAACCAATCGCGGTGGGGCAACTTCATGACACAGATAATGGCTAGAATCAGCTGTTAATCTGAAGTAACCATCTACTAATGAAATCAAGGAGAGAGCAGCTTCATGGGATGACAGAGTCAATTCCTGTATTTGTGTTTTTTTTTAAAAAAAAGGAAAAGCACAATTGTTAGTCCTGAGCTACAGGGCCAAAATAAAAGCCCACAAGAAACTGTACATTTTATTCAGGGAATCTGTACAAATGTGTTGCTATTTGTTACCAATATTTTTGCTTACACATCCTCCTCTCCAATTCAGTTAATACCACATTCACTGCCTTATACAAAGCCATCAGATTTAACATAGATAAAAAATGACCAGCTCCAGCACAGTAAAAATAATGTGAACTACATTTAACTTTCAATATTCATGTTTTGTTCTTTGATTATCTATAACATTCATCAAAAAGACATGTCATAAATAACTCCATACAAAAATTGTGTGGAGGACACACTCTCACCTACCAGACACTTATTATCTTGGCGATGAATACAGATGTTGCAGTCTTTGACAACAATATGTGTGATCTCTTGAAAGTCACAAAAGTGTGCCCATTTAGTTTCATGTGGCTCCACTGGTTGGTAGGCCTGCTTGGACTTGTGGTCCTTAGTCTTGACTTTTCTCCCAAAATAGATTTTATGGGGCTGACTTTGTAATTTCTGCAAGAAGAATTTTAAAGTGAGTTTTGGAATCTTTGGCAGTGATTCTGTCATGGTTCCGATAGATGAAACCCATCAAAAGAACTTCAAGGCAATAATTCTTCCTTAAAGAACATTTTATTCAGGAAACAAAGTATTGGCACTACATAGTTGAACCCAAAAACTAAATTCCCTTCCCCTGGATACAAAGTAACAAAGTGCAATTCCCACTCCAATAAGCTGTCATAAATCACATTCTCCAATTAGCCTAAAACACGGGCTTTCTCCCCAGCCCGCCAAAACGTTATCAGCTTGTCCTTGGGTTCCCACAAGCAGCGTTATTATTATGGCTAGCTGAGCTTTCATCCCAACCCCCCCTCTTCTGCACCTGATTTCTAAATACCAGAAAAAGCATGTTAAAAGCAAATAGAAAATGGCTGTAATTTTCATCAGTTGTCAGAGCGGGAACATCCATTGTTTACAGCAGTGGTGGCTAACCTATGACACGAGTGCCAGAGGCGGCACTCAGAGCCTTCTCTGTGGGCACGCGTGCCGTCGCCCCAGTCCTAGGCCTTCAGCTGGGTTTTATAAAACCTTTTTGCTTTAGGCCTCCGCCACCGTGTGCAAAAAAAAAAAAGGTTCAGTCAATTTCAACTTCTCGCGGGAAAAAAAAAGATCTTGCAAAGTTGAAATTGATTGATTGAACTTTTTAGTCCCACCCAGTCTGCCATTACCACCGCAGCCACGCCCACCCAATGGGCCACGCCTACCCAATGGGCCACACCCACCCAGCACTTGATGATGCATAAGTGGGTTTTGGGTTGCAGTTTGGGCACTCAGTCTCTAAAAGGTATGCCATCACTGGTTTACAGCATTGACAGATTCTAATATAATTATGTTACAGTCTTTCTATCAATTAGTCTTAATATACCATCTTCCAAAGATGCAGAATCAAGGTATCCATTTCCTTGCATATACCTAATACATTAAAAATTTGAATAATTCCACTTTATTCTTCACTTGCAGAAACTTAGCACTTTATAAGCCATACTACAAACATGGTCCTCAAAGTGATCTGGATCTGCATTGTCTATAAGTTGGAAACTAAGCTGTCAATTGGGCTATTGCTGAACTTCCGTTATTAAGGAACTAGTATGTAGGTGATCATGCTATTATAGGGGAGAATAATTCAAAACAGGAATAGCAGCATAACACCTTTATAAAAGCAAATTAGCTTTTATGAACTTTTATAAACATGCTTATAAACTTATATAAGCATGTTTTGAGTTTACCAATCTATAACCTGAACGTTAGACAGAAGTCAAGTAGAAAGAAAAGAATGCTTATAAAAAAACCCAGAATTCAATGGCTTGTTAGTAATATCAAATATGTGATCTATGCAGAGGCTCTTTTGTTTCTCATACCCTTTAACGTTTTTTTAAAAAAATAGGTGAATATTAAACTGCATTTGCTTAAAGCTTTATTTTGAACTGATTTTGGCTGTTATTAAGAATTCTATGTTAATTAAGATTCAAGTTTCATTTGACCCAGTTTTCCTGACAAAATCTTTGAAATTTAAACTTTTAATTGGAATGAATAAAATTAAGCATTCCCAGAGTATTATGTGTTAATGAATGTCAAGATGCATAGTATGATCAAAATGTCTTTTTTAAAAGGGTGTTGGAGGAGGACTTTAATCACCTGGTCACATCTGCTATTTTAATATTGTTAACCAACTTGCCCTCCTGTGTATGTCTCAGGGTATTCCATAAGATCCAGGAATAATACGCTGAGATCTCCAGAATTACATGAAGACGTATCCACAAATAATCCTACCTCTGTAGGGATAGACCGCCACTGAATCCCATTAATGCCTGTGACCAAGACTTCATGTGTGACAGGCCTGCTACCATGAGAAGAGAAGTTCTCCAGATGCGTATGACCACCATTGATATAAAGTGGGACCTTCTCACCCTCTGAAACTGTTTCCAGTGAAACAGCGGCAAAGAGCTCAGTCCCAAAACGTGGCGCCAGGTTTTCCAAAGTAGCTAGGTACTTGTGCATGAGATCCTGTTCTGTAAGTTTCCCAGTGCTCAATGTGTGCTGCTGGAAATGTTGCAAGAATTTCTTGAAAACATTCTTCATGCGGAACTTGGTCAAAGAATTGTTCTGCTGAATTTGTTGGCAAAAGGACCGTGGGATGCACTCTTTGAAACTGCAAGGAACATTTCATAGGTATAAATATGTTTCTTCAGTAAAACAAATGACAAAATTAGAAAGATACATAGATTGATAGTACATTCCATCCAATCTCCCCCAACATCAGATGATTACTGAAAACTGTAGAAACTGGTAGAGTTCTTGCCCTCCATTTAATTTTTAATGTATTTAATTTACATAAATGAGCCGATTTTTCAGCCTTCTTTGAACAAAGTAAACAAATTTGCTCTTACTTTCTTTTCTTCTCTTTCTCCCAATCTGCCTCCAAATATTATTTTCGTTGAGGCAAATGAGCATTGCTTACCTTACAATTTTGCCTGTAATCATAAATCAATCATTAACTGATACATCTAACTGCTATTTTTCCATCCAGGATATTCTCTATTATTAGAAAGCACATAATAGATAAAGTTTAATGGAATCATAGCTTGGAATTGCAAAATGAGGCTCATTGTCGAGTGAAACATATAAAATATATAAAACTATCAGTAGCAGTGTGTAAGTTAAAGAATTCCAACACATGTATGTTTTATGATAGTGTTTTTAATTCAATAAGTAATATGCACAATTCTTTAAAAATAAATTTTGGACCACATGGTTAAAAAGCACATTATTAAACAAAGATGCAGTTTCATAAATAATGACAATACCTTTTTTTCTCTGCTACCTCAAGAGAAATGCCTTTCTTAAGTGCAAGATGACACAGGTGCAGGACAGCCATTCCCAGGCTCTCATTTTTAAATTGGTGAATTTCCTGCTCAGTGTGCAGGTCTTTTAAGGAGGCAACATCATTGATGAAGTCATATTTCCCCTAAAAAAAAGAATCATCCAAAATAATATGAAGAAAAGAAACCTCCAAAATAATAGACCTGAGATCTATCTCCTTGGGAATTATTCTTGTTCTCCTACTGGGGATCTAACTTAAATATTGCCAAAGATTGGCATAGCAATTTTACATAGGCAAAACATTCATCCTTGTACAAAATACTAAACTTTGCTGTAAAAAAATAAGAATGATTGCATAATGTGTAACTGTAAAGAGAAAAACTGCTAGGAATGAAGCCCCAAAGAGAAAGGAATAGTTAAGATGAGAGCAAAGAAAATGAACACAAATATTGACAGAAATTTTGAGATAAAACTGAGATAGATGACTGCTATAATGCTATTTCAGATATTTCTATGAGAATGCTAGTGATATGTTCAATAAAACACTAGTAATGAATTCTTGGATTGACTCTTTATCAAGGGTGTCAAACTGCCAGCCCTTGGGCCAGACGCGTCACACAGAAGACGCGCCCACCCCATTGCTGACAATGGCAAAACTGTCCCGATACGTTACGCGATGTCATGTGACGTCGCGAGTTTGACATCTTTGCTCTATATCATAGCCTACCCTGAAAAGGAATAGGGGAATAAATATGTAAGTAAATATGTAAAAACTATTAATAGATGCACAACAATGAAGATAAACAAGAAAGCTCTTCTAGAAGGTATTACTGTTTGGCCACATATTTGAAATCCAATCCTGATCATTTTCAGTTGTTTTTCAATAATACCTGCCCCAATCTGAAGCTGCCAAATGCCAGCTCAGTAAAGATCTTTCTTTGCAACAATGGAATTTTTCATCTCTACAGTTGCCCATCTCAATGTTAAGAAGGACCATTTTGATTCAAATGTAAACAAACATTATTTCCAACTTTTTTCTCACATATTAAATATATCTTCTAGGTCCAATAGTCAACAGGAAAAGAGTCATCTGGTCGCATGAATCCTCGAACTAAGCAAATGAACTAGATTTTAGCAAGACTTTCATATTGGACAGGTATTCTTCACTTTTGCAATATGGAATAATACTCTATCCCGGGGTGAATCAGATTATTATCAGACAGTTTTACTGTCTGTTCAAAATGTAGCTCAGTTTGCTTACTTTTCCGGCTCTAGTTTGATAGATGCCCTGTTTCATCACAATTTGTTTCATACAGCTTGGTTTTCACTATGCAATATTTTGTACAATCACCATTTGTATTTATTCTTGTTTATGCAGTCCTACCATCCCAACTTTTCGTGAAGCTTTTCTTCCAGTTACTTTCTCCTGAACTACAACCTACAATGCTCCAGATATATATTAGGCTTAATCCAAATGGATGAACTATCAAAAGAAATGCCATACTTGCTCAAAGAGATAGGCAAATGATGATTTATCCAGGATGGCATTGCCTTGTTCACTCCTATATGACCTGTCCTCTGAGTCAGCTAAGTGAGGAATACTGCGATATATGGCTGGCTCCTTGTCATTTGTCCCGTGCCAGTTTCGGAAATAGTATCTGTATGAGCAACAATAATGCAATCAGTCCAATGGGTCTACAAAGAAATCTACAGCATTTAATATGAAATATTAGTAATTATTACAAATATGAAGCATCTGCATGTCATATTTATCAACATTATCCATAAAATCATAGAATATTTTACTTACTTATTCATAAACCTGTAACTGCCTGAATCTCAACAGCCTTGGGCCAAATCATAGAATAGGGACCTAAGTGGTCATCAAGTCCAACCCCCTGCATGCCTCAGGAGTCACTACACCATCCCCAGTAGATGGCTAATCAATATGTTGAATGAGATCCAAGAATAATAAAAACCCCTTGAGTCCTTCTGATTTGGTAATCATATATGTCTAAATATTAATAAGAACTTTAACAGGGTCTGTACCACTTCACTTTTTGCAATATTTTAAATGTAACCACTTTAAAATAATATCAAGAGAGGTAAGTTGCAAAGTGATAAATAGCAGGAGTAAACTCAGCAATGAACTCATTTGTAGTATCAAGCAGTTAGATCCCTAACAACAATATAAGATTAAAATGGTCTACTGCTGGAAGAACAAAGGATATAATATCTACATGTGAGTAATTAAAATAGTGATATATGAATGCTAATATTGCTATATCAATTAGCATTCTAAGAAATAACAAAAGAACAGTGGCACAATTCTCAAGGGTTAATTCAATTGACAGCTAATATGCATTTCTCAGAAGCCCCTATCAAAGCTATCTTAATATATTACTGCCCTGAACAAACAGTACTGGCAATCTTCTAAGAGTTTAACTAAAGCTGCTTGACAAGACTGATTTATCAGTATGTTGCCTGTATACACATGTACTACGGAAACCTAAAGCAACACACAGGTCTTGTAGATAATGCTTCCAAATAGCTCTCTTAGCTACTTCTCATAGCTACTGGTGTGAATTATTGTAGCTCTGGCAAATTGGTAACAATTTATTTAATTCAGTTGTTTCCAAGACAGTAGCAAGAGAGGAATTATGCTGATGACATTCTGCTAGCATCCTAGTGCTGCAACAGTTATGTTTCTGAATAGCTTGCCTATAAATATAACCTTAGTAGGCATAAAGCAAGCAATGTGCCTTTGCCCTTGCAAGGTTTATCTTCAATTGAATGCACTAAATTAAAACTACCAGACCTAGACTGCAAAATTCTGAACAACCGCTAGATAGAAGTAAAGAGATATAGATCTAGTGATCTTGTTGTTACTATTAATAATAATAATAATATTCTATGAAATTTAGATGCCACTAACTCCCTGTGAATCCAGTTGGATGGCTTACAATTGTTACAAATATTTTTAAGAATTAAAAAAAAAGACAAAAAAGATAAAAACAACATAAGACAAAAGAACAAAGATGGCAAAAGAAACAGATCTAGGAGGGTACAAGGTGGAAGTATCAGTCCCTGCCAAAGGTCTGGGCAAAGAGCCAGGTCTTTAGGGCTCTTTGAAATACCAGCAGAGTAGGAACTGTTTTGAAGGGAAACTCATTCCATAGTTATTAATTACACAACTCTATCCAGGGTGAAGCTCATACATATAGGTATAGATTTCATTATGCACTAAAATATATATCAGAAAGTTTGAATCGGCAGCATTTTAGGTTGCTGTGGATAGAAAGTAGATATCTTTAGGTTTGTGATAGTTACATACTATATTCTGAAGAATAGTGGAAAATGCAACGTTGAGTTCTGGGGTGGAAAAATGTTCAACATTCAAAATATGCAAAAAAATAATTCTGTAGTGAATTGATAGAACAAAATAAGAATATGCAGGAAAAAAATGGGCCAAGAGACCTCAAAATAAAAAAAACAGTGTCTGATCAGCAACTGTTAGAATTAAGCCTGCCTGTTTGAAATATGCAGTGTAACAATTCAATTCTTTAACCTGAAAGATTCTGACAATTAGAGAGGAGTGATGAAAGGTTCCAAATGTGGGACAGACCACCTATAATGACATGTATTATGTATGTAAATATGTATGTATATAAAAGAGCACATTTCTAGATACAAATCCTTCTAAAGAAAGGGTTTTGATAGAAATCCTTTCTAAAGAAATTTACAAGCTATACAAAACCATAAGCATTCTCTGCATAACCTCCAGACCCCTTATCATTTTTGTTGCTCTTCTGTGCACTCTTTCTAGAGTCTCAACATCTTTTTTGTATTGTGGTGACCAAAACTGGTTGGAGTATTCCATGTGTGGTCTTACCAAAGCAGTATAAAGCAGTAGTAACACTTCATGTGACCTTGACACTATTTCTCTGTTGATGCAGCCTAGAATTGCATTGGCATTTTTGGCTATTGCTGCACACTGCGGGCTCATATTTAAGTGATTATCCACTAGAACTCCAAGATCCGTCTCACTGTTACTGCTATTGAGTCAGGTACCACCTATTCTATACCTGTGCATTTGGGTTCTTTTAACCTAAGTGTAAAATCTTACTTTTCTCACCACTGAATTGCATTTTATTCAATAGAGCTCAGCATTCAAGTCTGGACCTTGAGCCTATCTTCTAATGTATTGGCTTGGTGTCTGCAAATTTAATGAGTTCTCCTTCTATCCTCTCATGTAAATTGTTTATGAAGATGTTGAAGAGTGCTGGGCCTAAGAAAGAACCTTGGGGGTACCCCACTGCATGCTTCCCTCCATGTAGATGTAGTTCCATTAAGTACTACACATTGAGTGCAATTGATCAGCCGGTTACAAATGCATCTGGTGGTGGTGCTAACTATCCAACATTTTTCTATCTTACTAAGAAGTAGGTTGTAGTTTACTTTGTCAAATACCTTACTGAAGTCCAGGTATACTATGTCCACATCATTTTGCTGGTTTGCTAATTTAGACACTTTGTCAAAGAACGCAATAAATTTTGTCTGGCATGATCTGTTTTTGACAAAGCCACATGAATAAATATATAAATGGTAAGTAAATGTTTATCTAAGGAATTTATATATTGGTCTGATCTTAAGGCAGCACAAAACTAAGAATTATTAATTAGTCAGGGAAAATCTTAAGTTTAAATTTTAAACTATTTATTCAAGAGAAGACTTGAATGAATGAAAGCTTTTATCAAGAGCAAGACTTTATATTTAAAAAACCCAACAATCCTGCTCTGGTATTAAATCTATAAATGTTATCTGTATTTGCCAATACAGCAATATCATATGAATACTTCAGATTTAGCCAGGCTATTTGCCCCCTGCCTATCAAACTGAAGCAGATTTCCTCTTTCCTTTTACTTTTGACCATAATAGCTGTAGCATAAATTCTGAGAATGTGAAGGAATCTGACATCACTTTTTCCAGATTAACAAACAGTATCAAAAGGCATAAACTTTCATGAAGTTGAGCTAATTTCATTGGATATATGAAATGGTTAAACTGATATAGGATTTAAATTGGGATAAAGGGCAAGGGAAGAGAGACTAACTGCATCTCTATTATGGTCCTCTTAAAAGTGTTTTCTTGTTTAAAATGCAGTCTCAGTATACCAGATAATTGTGAAAAATAGGTTAGAGCTATACTGAAGGAAAGCCAAACTAAGAACCACTATGCTCTTGATTCAAAAGAGCAAACAAAAAACTATTCTTCATTCTGTACAATGCTTTCAGGAAGAAATAGCTAACTGTTTCAAAACATGTGGTCAAACCACATTGACCAAGAAACACACAAATGCAAGGCTGCTATGAAACTAAAGCTGCAGTAGCATTTGATAGAGTTTTTCATTATACTAATGGCCTACTTTTGAGTCACTGAACATTATAATTTTATACAAAACTTTATTATTCAGTACAATATTAAAAAAGAATATCAACACAACTGATACACACAAACATACACACACACCTAGTACTTCTAGAAAAAAGGAAAATTATGGATTTTGAATACAAATGCATAATATTCTTGGCACTCAGAATACACAAAGCAAATAAAGCTCTCCACATGTCATAGTACTGCATTAAAATATTATTCAATCCCAATCATTCCACTATATTACAAATAAAAACAATACTTCAGGTTCTCTGACCTCATAAACATGTTTTGAAGAAAGCCATTTTATTGCACTTTTGAAAAGCCTGAAGGGTTATACTCAAGTAGATTTCCTTAGACAAATTACTTTATTTACTATGAAAAAGAAAGGCCTGTAACAAAATACTGCAGAATAATCCCATTTCTAAAAAAAATGTATTTATCATTAATAAAAACAAAATTACCCCAAATGAAATGACTCAAACAGCAGCAAATCTGTATTTAATACTGATTGCAACTTTTAAATGTCTTTTTAAAAAAGAACTTGAATAAACCTCCAACCATCTTCAAGGAAACATGTCTATCAGCTCCTTCTGAACTCTGGGATGTAAGCCATCAGGTCCTGATGATTTGAATCCGTCTAGAGTGGACAAGTGTTCTCTTACCATTTTCTTGCCTATTTTAAATTGAATTCCTAGTCTGTCTTTTATGGTTCTGTTTTAGGCTATTTTTTTCTTTTTGTGTGAAGACAAATGCAAAGAAAGAATTAAGTAGCTCTGCTTTCTTCCTGCTGCCTGTCACTTCCTTGCCATCTTCTCCCATTAGTGGACCAATTGTTTCTTTGACTTTTTTTCTTGTTTTTTATATGTTGAATCTTTTTATTATTATTATTGACATTTGTTGCAAGTCTTACATCATTCTGTGCCTTTGCTTTTCTGACTATCTTTTCAGTTATGGGCTAGTTTTTGCCTTAGTTATGGGTCCCTCTTTCCATTTTTTATACTTATCCATTTTATCTTTCAATTTATCGAAGAGTTCTTTGTGCAACCATGCTGGTTTCTTCTTGGATTTCTTACTTTTCTTTTTCAGTGGCATTATGCTGGGCTGGGCTTTTACAATCATATTTTTCAGAGTTTCCCAAGCTTCCTGAGTTGATCTCCCCTTTAAGGTTTTCATCCATGGAATCCTCCCAAGCTCTTTCTAAATTTATTGAAATAACCTCTTTTAAAGTCTAAGACTTTAAAGGTTTGATTATGTTCTATTGCCTACATTATATTGAATTCTATATGACATGTGATCACTCTCCCAAATTTTCTGCAACTTCAATCCTCTATCATTTCTTCTCTATTAGTAAAAATTAGATCCAGTATAGCTGTCCCTCTAGTTCTTTCCTCTATTTTTTGGATGATAAACTTGTCAGCTAGCCTCATAAGGAACCTGTTTGATCTCCCATTTGATGCAGAGTTTGAAAGTCAGTGTTTAAAGTCAGTTTCTCCAATGACTTTAGTTGTGGGAAGCCAGCAGGAAGTTGCCTTGCTTAATGACCATGGGATTCAGTTAATGTGGGCAATCATTTTCTCTGCTATGGCGCTTGCACGATAGAACATTCTCTTCCACCAAAGTCAGATTAGCTCCATTCCTATTACCATTCTGGAAATTTCTCAAGATCTATTTATGTCATCAGGTCTGAGGATACCAGGGAATTAGAAACATTTTTAGATGGCTCCCTTGTGGTTGATCTTTTACTCTCTCCATGTGATTTATATATTTTAAAATTTTAATAGTGTTTTTTATTTTAATAATTACTTTATACTTTTATAATTATAGTTTTCATACATTTGCTGCTTTTATTGTTTTATGCCACTCAGAGTAACTTCTTATGAGATACTATAATCTCATATAAATGAGGTTAATAAATACATTGCTAAGCAATGTGATCATGTTTTATAACATCACTTAGCGACAGCAATACTGGTCCAAATTGCTCTCGTAAACTAAGGACTCCATGTATAGCCAAACTCCATACCATCCATTCCAGAATACGTAAGTCCATAAGAGAAACAATCTATCCTGGAAAAATGTTCTTCGCTTTCTATTGATATGTTGATGATAATAGTCTGACCACAACAAAGTTCTCATCACAACTGTGGTTTGCAGGTTATCAAAAAACTGACTGATACAACACTTTGGTAGATTATATCACTATTATATGTAATAGGTAAGCGTTATAGATTACAAAACATCTGCAATAGATTCAGCACTATATATCTGATGATGTAAGAATTATTTCAAGGTGTAATGGTTACGTTAAAAATCACAGACCCTTCAAAATCAGCCCATTTCCTTGTTTTAACCTTGCCAGCACTCTAGTTAATTTGTAGATGTATAGTATAATAATCAGCAAATCAAAGGTGTCTTCAGAGGATAAAGACAGAAATATTTTTTTCAGCACTACTGTTTCACATTCTAATTCATATTTATATATCACAGTATACTGTTCCACCACAATTCTATTTGCTTATCATAATTATTTATGCTATTAAGAAATAAAATATATTTTACATTTACTCTCATATATTGTATGAGGGCATAACAAAAATTCCCCTTTCAGAGTTTGAAAGCAGAATACACAAAATAAAAATACACCCACATGATTAAGTGTAGGGAATTAAGACATTTAGACTGTTCATAGGTTGTAAATAATAATGCAATATGTCTGGGGTATTTAGAAAACTTTTAGCTGTCTCATTCTACCCTTCAAGGATCTATCTACTTTATTATTAATTCTGCATTAACTAGAACTTCACTTAACTGAAATTATCTTTGAAAGGCAGAATAAAGATTAATGTATGTTGTCATATATATAAATCAGTAGTTCCATAACTTCTTATAGACTAAAGAATAAAAATTATCATCACTTCTTAATTCTTCCATAAAGTCTGGAAATTGCTTATCAATTACTTCTACAGCTCTTTAAATTTAACTATTTAACTAACAATTTGGTTAAATACATTAAAAGAAAGGCAGCACATTAAAATTATACAAATTCTCTAGTATCTTCAACCAATAACTATTTTTGTAGCAACTACTGTATTCTCCTCTGAGATCACAACCCCAAATGTGCAGGCAAAACAAAGTGGAACACACATGGAAGCAAAGAATATTCCTACCTCATACGAAAATGCAAAGTGATCTTGACGTCACTATCAACATCAAAGACATAGTTGGGAGGGAACCAAAGTTTGGTCTCTGGGTCATAGAGTGCAAACAAACTGAAGCAGATTGGTGTGATTCCTATCAAAAATAAAAAATACAGAAAAATGAGAAACCCTCCAGATATGCCATCATATCATGCTAGGCACAATCCTAGAAGTCACTTCTTAGTTTTACTGGTTGATACTAAAGGCTTACCTAGTCCAGGATCCAGCTTCTCATAGTAATCAACCAGAAACCCCAAAGCAGGATATGAGCACCAGCAGTCCTTTCTCTGTAACTTTCTGGTTATTGACTAGTAGCCATTGATTAATGAACTCATGGGGAATAAAAATTATTTCCTTGATTGGAACTGCCCGAATTGTTGCTCAACACTTCATCTTGTGGAAACAGATGCCATAACTAAGCTGGCACTCTTAGAATACAAATAAAATTCAATTGCATTTGGTTTTCTCTATTTGAATCTCCTGCCACTCAGCTGCATTGGATTATCTTCAGTTCTTGCAAGAAAGAGAACTTTTTAATATCATATATTACTTTAATATATATTTTATTATACATACTGTATACATAAACACACATATATACCATATGTATAATAAAAATATATATAAAAACTATATTAAAAAGTTTGTATAGAGAATACACACACAATACACACACACCATATATTATCTTTAGCTCATCTTCTTTCTACAGAAATAACCCCAAACCCTGCTAAAAAAAAATGCCTCATTTTTTTTTTACATTACTACCATGACCCTACCACCGAGGTATTAATAAGGTACATCAAAGATTTAAGGGAAAGGGGAATCTCTTCAACAATATTAAAAGGGAAGACCTATTTATGAAGTATTAGGTAGTTCCAGTTAAGGTTACTGCAGTAACCAAATCTTTATAAAACAATTTTATGAGCATTATGTAATTGTTAAAAAAAAAGACAGACTCAAAGCTTCATATAGTTTGCCAGTAAATATGAATGCACATTAACTACAACAAAAGTTTTTATCTACAGAAGATAGCTCTGTTCTTCCTTCTGAGAAACAAGCAATCTCTTTAGGCCAGTTTTCTAAATTACAAATTGAAAGGGAATTTATCAAAAGAATAGGGGTTACATATGTCTACCACAAATAGAGGTTTAGACAAGCCAAAACCTATTGTTTCTTACCTATCTTCTGTGCAATATCAATGCAGATCTCTTCAGCACAATAAGTCCCTTTCATGTATATCTGGTATTGTTCTTCTGCCTTACCCTTCCAGTGCAAGAATACCCTCAGACCTCCAGTAGGTGAAAAATGGCATCTCTCCATGGCTGATTCACTATGTTTTATTGCAGAGTGGCAGAGAGGCATCATGCTAATGTTCAATCCTTAGCTGAAGAAAACATAAAAACATCATTTAGAAAATCTGAAACATTTGCAAGAGCAAATCATTATAAGGAAACCATATCTATGGCAGATGACAATTATTCTCAAAATATTAAATGACCTGATTATTTTTTAAAAATGCCTATTTCAGTTTAGCTTAGAGAGGCAATTCAAGTCAAAGAGTGGATTACCTAAATACACACTCTTATAGCCAGCATGGTAAGTCTTACATATTTCCTGTTCTTCACCAAAAAAAAAATATCTTTTTTTTTTGCATGCAGAACAGGAAGTTACAGAGAAAAAAGTATTTATCTCCTCTCTAAAAAAAATTAGGCACATTGCTATCTCAAGTTGCAATAATTCTAAAAAAAATGCCATATTCTTGTGCTGCTGATGGAACGTTTTAGAGATACAATTTTTAAGTGAAACCTATCAGGTATTATTCCTTGGATGTTACCAGAATGAAATAACTTTTTACTAGTGGCAACCAGATACTATTTTGTAGACTTTTACTTAAAAATTCAGACGAATCAAGCTGATAAACTTAGTAATGTGATCAAAATTAAGAAATCTTTACCAAAGATTTACTCTATAGCAGTGATGGCGAACCTTTTAGAGACCGAGTGCCCCAAAACTGCCCCGCCCCCCATCTGCCCACAGGGCCACCCACCGCCTCCATGGCCCGCCGCAGATTGCCCAGGCAGCCCAGCAGCACCATGGCAGCCACGCCTTCCGCCCACATCCCGCATCATCTGCGCACGATGGGGCACGAGTGCAGTGTCTTGTCCCCGCTGCCCGGCTGCCATGTTCTTGGCTGCTCGGGGGTGATTCTTCGGGGGTGCTGCTGGTGAGGAGGAGGCCGTGGGGGGAAGCGGGGCTGGGGCGATGGCACGCGTGTCCACAGAGAGGGCTCTGAGTGCCACCTCTGGCACGCGTGCCATAGGTTCGCCATCACTGCTCTATAGCTTCTAGATTTACTATTTTTCAGCTGAGATTCTAAAAGTCAACAGAATCATAGATTCTGGATTCCTATTTGCCTAGAAAAAGATCTTTCAGTATAAACGATAATCAATACAATATTAGCTCAAGCATCCAATCATTCAAGCCCTCATGATACTCGCACTAAATGAAAGCAAGGATGATGAATGTTAAGTCTCCCTGGCAGTTATACAAATCTGCAATAAAATATAACTTTCTTAAATAAACAAATTAGAAAATGGCACTATTTATTATTTTTTCATTAATACTGGGAAGAACAGAATTCTGCCCATACCCTCAGTTGTTTCTGTTTCTGCCTCCCCATCAAACAAACAACCACAATTAAAAATCACAGTAATTCGAGTCCAGGACACTCAGAAACACTTAAACTAAGCATGAAATGAGCTCATTCATACTATTAGAGCCCCAAGCTTGATAGAACAATCAGGTTTTAGTGCCTAGAGAAAGACCAGCAGTATCTGGGCAAGTCTGATTTCAGGGGAGATGAAGTTCCAAAGGGCAGGTACCTTGGCAAAAAAAGATTTTCCTCCTGGGTCCCAACAAGTGACTCTCTCTTGCAAATGTGATCCAGAGCATTTGTCTCCTACTGAAACTAGCAGAAAGGATAGCCACCACTAAGGAGAACAATCCCATAGGTAAACTGGCTCCAAGCCATGAGGGGCTTTCAAGATAACCACAAATGTCTTGAATTTCACCCTGAAACATATTGATAGCCAAAGCAGTTCACCAAGTAGAGTTGTCATATGTGCAGAACAACCAACATCTTTAACTGCTTATGCTGCTGCATTTTGCACCAGCTGAATCTTCTGAATGCTCTTTAAGGGCAGCCTCATGAAGAACATGTTAAAATAATCCAATCGGAAGGTGACTAAGACATGAGTGATTGTGAGCCCTCAAGGAAAAAACACAACTAATACATAACACAAAGCTGTGTAAAATCCCTCCTGCCACTGCGGCTACATGCTCATTGAACAAGAGCTGTGAGTCTAGGAGGACCACCCCCCAACTGTGTACAAGATCTATCTGAGGCAGTGTAATAGCATCCAGAACAAGTGGTGGAAAGCTCCCAGAATCAGGAGGCTCTAAAACCAAAAGCCACTCAGTGTTATTAGAGTTGAGCCAAAGCCTATTGTTTCCCATCCAGATCCTCACATTCTCCAGACACCAAGACATGATCTCCACAGCACCACAGCATGCCCAAGTGAAGATGCATAATTGGATATCATCTGCATACTAATTGCATGCTTGATCACACAACATCTTCTCTAACTAGAGGAACTCTTGCAACTACCCAGCAAACTAAGATAATTAACTGTTTGATTCCATCGAGTTAAGCTTAAGGAGATTGCAACATACTATGGTATAAACACAAATCTCACCAATCCTTCTGTATCCAGCTTTTAAGAATTTTGTGACTTTACTGATTTGGGATTAAGTACTGATTTAAGATAACACTTACTATCCTTCTTGATCCAAGCTACATAAGTGTTATTTATGCTGAATTAACCATTATGGTCTGTATTTATATTCCTTAAAAAATATAAGCACTCTACACAGTTTTGTGCAAGGTGGATCTGCTCTGGCTCAGACTGATAAACCCACCTCTGGACGCTTCTAAAAGATGGCTCTGAATTTTGCTATCCTCCAGAGAAGCCTGCTGGTAGGATAGCATAGTAATGAATTAGCATAAATAAGGAATAAACCTATTCTTTATTTTATTTTATGTAAGTCAGTTTGTGAATATATTTACTATATAAAGCTTTTTAAAGTTTGAACATGCTTTATTTTATCACCTCGCATTCCTAAACTGAGGCAGAATACTAACTAAGGAGGCAAGTCCAGATGTCCCTCATTAAAATTTAGTCTTTCAGTGAGCTCACTATTTTGTCTGCAATACAGAAATAGTACTGACTGTAGAGACTGTTGTTTACTTATAAAGCATGCCTCTGTAAAATAATTTACAAGGTTGTTACACTGTCATCTGAATAAAATATTAAGATAAATGTACTTCTGTGTTTCAGGTCTATATATTTATCATCTCTAATCTTTAGAAAAACTTTTAGTTTTTCATAATCTTTTTTTCTGCTTGCTCATAAGTACTGCTTTGCTGAATCAATCCAAAGACTCATCTGAGAGAATAATTCAGAGATATCTCTGCAAAGAGGTCTTTTTTTAAAAAAAAAGGCTACTTAATCTATAATCATTGACAGATACCTATCACAAATCTGACCTTGATTTCTTTCTTTTTAGTCTGGTGGAAAGGGAGTTATGTAGCCACTGTTTGGATAGATGTTGGGATTTTGGAGGCTTTTACGAATTTAAAGAACGGTTGGTTTCTTCGCCATCCCATGCTTCGTTCTACTGTAATATTTTCGTTACAGATAACACACCGTGTTATCGAAGGACCATGCCCTCCTCTATACCATACACTGAGGCTCTGTATCAGCAAATGACAGCTGACAGAAACTTGACAGACCTTCTCCCTCATCGGTCGGTTTCCCCATGCATTTGGTTCAAACCCCCATTTTCTAAAGTTATTTCAGTCTTAGCTTCTCTCGGCGCCCCTGTCATTCCGGACTTCTCGCACCCTCGATGCGCCATTTCCTCCAGAGCTATCAGTCAGCTCCTCTATTCTCCCGGCCCCCACCATTTAGGTCCGTGGAGTCTCCACGTGCCAAGTCCCCCGACCCAACCGCTACCTACCTCAGAGGCTGCAGGAGGAGGAGGAGGAGGAACCCACCGCTACTTTCACGCCACCGCGGTGGCCAAAACAATCTCAATCAATCAAAGAGAAACAGCTCCAGCCGCCTTCCTTCCTCCCTCCCTCTCTGTCTGGCTTGTGAAACCAAGACAAACCGTATTATTGGCTTCATGAGACAACTTCTCTCATTGGTTCGTATTCTGCTCCACTCCCTCCTTCCCCCTATCAGGCTACGCCGTAAAGTAAAACTCGGCCCACTTTGAAGGCTCGTGGTTGGAAGCTTTAAAGATGATGGGCTTCCCGAATGCGCGAACGAGTCTGGATTTAGCCCCGCGTTCTACTGTCTACCCAGTCTTGCTAGATGGTTTACAACGCCTGAGTTGGCACCCGTCCGCCGCTGGGTTACGGCGTCGGTTAAACTAAAGGAAGAGCACGTCTCCAGACACTGCAGTCTGAAGGCCCAGGCGGACTGCATCCGAGAACCACGTGGCGATCCGAAAGAAGCCTCACGTTACTTTCAACGTATACCTTCTATAATTATCACCGTTAATGGTTGCGATTTAATACGTTACCTAAAATCTAAACTAGCAACCTTTAGAATACATTCGCCACGTAAATAGCAGTCAGAGAGCACCAGGTGATGCTTAGAATATGCTACCCTTTCCGAAAATAATTCAGGAATGGAGTTGAACCCTCCACTTTTCATTCCAGCGTTAGTTGTCAAATTGTTTCAATGGTCAGGTCAGAGGACCCAACAGCGAAATCAATATATAGTTAGGAGGATGACGGGGTAAACTTGGCTCAGTGGATGATGCCCAAGTAATCAGATTTTTTAGGTTAAGCTGGAATCTGTCCACCAAATGAAATCTGATGTACCCAATCCTAAACAGCACAGTATTTAGGTTTAAGGTAACCCATATCTCAAAATAATATCAAAGGAGAAGTGCGGGCCATAGAAATCTTAACAACGTGAAGAAAGTATGTCCATAACCTTGATCCTCAAGAAAAGAAACTTGTCCATGGAGTTAATAATATAAATTTTACCTGTGCAATTATAGGTTTCAGTGTTGCTTATCTGAACAATATAGATGCTTGAATAGGAGCACAGATCCAATAAGAAACACCAACATAAAGATAAGCAGAATTTTGTTCTATTTATACTTTGGCAGTCGTTAAGATTGAAACACAAGACTATGAACATTGTTATGAGGTGGGCAACCTTAAACATTGCCCTGCACAGCCCCTTAAATAAAACTGCCTTCAGATTAGGTCAAATTGAAAATCTTGCAAACAATTATTATTATTATTATTAATTTAATTTATATACCGCCCTTCTCC
>NW_015386557.1:99724-115529 GCF_001527695.2 Protobothrops mucrosquamatus | reverse complement strand
CACGGCCGACAAATGGTCTTCCAGTGTCAGCCGTGGATCCAGGAGGACACCCAAGTTGCGTGCCTTCTCTGAGGGGGCCAAAATTTCGCCCCCTATAGTCAGCGATGGAGTCAGCTGACTATGCCGAGGCGCCGGCAACCACAGCCACTCGGTCTTGGAAGGGTTGAGCCTGAGTCTGTTCCTCCCCATCCAGACCCGTCTGATTATGCAGCAATTTAGTATTCCTAACCCTTCCTGTGCATTTGTTTAATAATCCTTACAAACAATCCTCCACAGAAAAGAAATATTGCAGATGAAGAGATCTGGGGCCAATATTTAACAGTTGGCTTAAAACCACTCCTGAAAATAAAAGCAAGGGCAAGAAGAAACTCAAGACATGGCTATTTAAGCTGGCAGGACTGGCCTAAGGGGTATTTTTAGTTGGGTTTTAAAACAATTTTAAAATAACAAAGGCCAAATTAATATTTCCTTTTAATTACGTTTTTAACGGTAGTATTTTTGTACTTTTGTATTTGTTTTATTAGGCTGTTAGCCGCCCTGAGTCCGCAAGGAGAAGGGCGGGGTAAAAATACAATAAATAATAATAAAAAATAATAAATAATAATAATAAATTTGTATTTATAGCTCATGTAGTTATTTGCTATCTGGGCTCAGATTTATTTATTTATAAACTATCATCTCCCTTTATTATTTTTATAAGTAATTCAAGATGGTGAATACTCCTTTCTTCTCCTATTTTCCACACAACAACAACAACAACTCTGAGGTGAATTGGAAGAGAATGACTGGCCCAAATCTATCCAGCCAGCTTTCATACCTAAGGTGGGACTAGAATTCACAGTCTCCTAATTTCTAGCCTGGTGCCTTAACTACTACCAGTAGACCAAATTAGCTTTCGGATGATGTCAGGATTTCTAGAAATCATATTTACTTAGTTACCAAGTGCTACTTCTTATCTAAAGTTTCTAGATTAGATCTAGTTTAGTGATGTACGTTCTTATTTCTGCCTTCTCTGTTATTCTGTCTGTTGGAATAAAATTAGATTATTACAAAGAGCTTTTGTGATTGTGACATGATACAATGCATGTGGGTGGAAAGGGAACACAGAACAGTCAGTAGATGGCATTTGTGTGGGAAACTTTATAAAAACACTGGGAACATATTCAAGAGAAACAGATCTTAGTTGAAATGACTCCAAGCCAAAGATGCCTGAAAACAAAGCAAACACAAACTTGGAAAAGGATTATGGCCCCACATAGCTAAATAATCTTAGGCACTCAAAGAGATTGTGTCACAAAGTTAGACAGTAAGAAACTTATTATTTCAAAGGCCACCATTAATCCTATATATAAATTATAAACATTTCAAAGAGGAGGCACTGGTTTTAACATACATACATAGCCTCAAACTGTTCCATCCATAAGCAACATAATGCAGACCACAGAAAAATAGAATGAAATAGGCTGAAGAAATTAAAGGCATGAAAAAGGAGAAAGAAAACAAAGCTAAATTTACACTAACACTAACACTGTATCTGCAAACTATCCTTACTCATACAATCTTTCATATGTTGCCTTTTAAATTGTTTGTTAAATTGTTTAAATTGTTTCACAATACAGTAGCATCCAATCACAACTTTCCCAGTTTTAGTAGTCACTCTTTCTTCATGTTTGTTTTGTAATTGTAATTTACCCTCATCTATTCCCAGTACCATTCTTTTTCATAATTTATGTCTTGAGCTATCATTTAAATAATTTCATGTTTTAAAAATCACTGAATTAAATTCAAATATTTAGCACCTGTTTCTCATAGAAACTCTAGTAATTTCAGTCTGCTTAATAGTCTTTGTAGTATACCAAATGTTCTCTCCTTTAAACAGAATAACTTGGCTCTTGCTATGTGCCACTCAGAAGCTTCAACTGATTCAGAAAACAGTGGGATGGGCAGTAGCGGACATTACTTGTTATGCTCAGCTGACACCCCTGCTCTGTAAGTTGCACCAGTTTGCTTGTAAGTGTGATTCAGAGTGCTGGTTATAACCTACAAAGCCCTACATGGCATAGGTCCTAGCTGTCTGAGTGATCAGTTATCTCCTGGGGTGTCTGCTTAGCTAACATAAACCCATAGGATTGGTGTGCTCTGGATCCCTTCAGTTAAATATTACGATCTTTTGGAATTGATGAAATGTGCCTTTTCAGTTGTAACACCTGCCCTGTGGAATAAGGTTCTCCCTGAAATCCTCTCTGACTGCATTCTGGAAGACTTAAAAACATGATTGTTCTCCCAGACCTTGAATTGCAGCCTTTGTGGGATATGTTTGCCTACGTTTTATGTTGTTGGTTGGATTTACCATTTTTCTTTTAATTTTTCTTCATTATCCTTTTTCTCCATTCTTTTATTATATAGATAGCTGCTTAGAATCATTCCAGAGATGGGCAGTGCCTAAATTAAATAATTACATTCTAAAAGTTTACTTCCCGTTCTTATATATATAAGTTCATTTGCTTCAATTATTTCTGAAATTGTACACATTTCTGTTCACTATCAGACCACTGAAGTAGGGCAGGTCAGAAGACAATCTGACTTACTGGTATAAGCAATAGTAGCAAAATCTTTACCGCCTGACTACATTTTCCCCTCTCTTTTATGATATAATGAATTAGGAAGGTGAATCTGAAGGTGAATCAAGCAATGAATCAGCGAACACCTAGAGGCAAGCAAAGTCATTACCAAAAGCCAACATGGGTTTGTCAATAACAGATCATGTCAGACAAATCTTATTGCATTCTTTGACCAGGTGACAAAATTAGTGGATCAGAGGAATGCTGTGGATATAATTTACTTGGACTTCAGTAAGGCATTTGATAAAGTAGACCACAACCTACTACTTGAGAAGATAGAAAAATGTGGGTTAGACAACATCACCACCAGATGGATTCGTATGCTGGCTGACCGGCCATACTCAGCGTGTAGTTCTCAATGGAACTGCATCTAAATGGAAGTGTCTAGTGGGGTGCCCCAGGGCTCTGTTCTGGGCCCAGTGCTCTTCAACATCTTCATCAATGATTTGGATGAGGGGATAGATGGGGAACTCATCAAATTTGCAGACGACACTAAGCTGGCAGGAATAGCCAACACTCCAGAAGATAGGCTTAAGATACAGAAGGTACTTGACAGACTTCAACATTGGGCACTATCTAACAAAATGATAATCAATGGTGACAAAAGTAAAGTTCTATGTTTAGGCAAGAAAAACCAATTGCACAGGTGTAGTATAGGTGTTACCTTGCTCAATAGTAGTAACTGTGAGAGGGATCTCGGAGTCTTAGTTGACAATCACTTAAATATGAGTCAGCAGTGTGCTGCAGCTGCCAAAAAAGCCAACACAGTGCTAGGCTGCATTAACAGAGAGATAGAATCAAGATCACGTGAAATATTAATACCATTTTACAATGCCTTGGTAAGGCCACACCTGGAATACTGCATCCAGTTTTGATCACTACGATGTAAAAAAGATGTTGAGACTCTAGAAAGAGTACAGAGAAGAGCAACAAAGATGATTAGGGGACTGGAGGCTAAAACAATAAGGAACGGCTGCTGGAATTGGGTATGTGTAGTTTAATAATAATAATAATGATAAAGTTGGAAGGGACCTTGGAGGTCATCTAGTCCAACCTCTTGCTCAGGCAGGAAACCCTATACCATTTCGGACAAATGGCTGTCCAGTTTCTTCTTAAAAACTTCCAGTGTTGGCGCATTCACCGCTTCTGGAGGCAGGTTGTTCCACTGGTTAATTGTTCTAACTGTCAGGAAGTTTCTCCTTAGTTCTAGGTTGCTTCTCTCTTTGGTTAGTTTCCACCCGTTGCTTCTTGTCCTGCCTTCAGGCGCTTTGGAGAATAGCTTGACTCCCTCTTCTTTGTGGCAGCCCCTGAGATATTGGAACACTGCTATCATGTCCCCCCTCATCCTTCTCTTCGTACGAGGGGTGACATGATAGCAGTGTTCCAATATCTCAGGGGCTGTCACATAGAAGAAGAAATCAAGCTATTCTCCAAAGCACTGAAGGCAGGACAAGAAGCAACGGATGGAAACTAACCAAAGAGAGAAGCAACCTAGAACTAAGGAAAAATTTCCTGACAGTTAGAACAATTAATCAGTGGAACAACCTGCCTCCAGAAGCTGTGAATGCTCCAACACTGGAAATTTTTAAGAAGAGACTGGACAGCCATGTCTGAAATGGTATATGGCAGCAGTGACCCAGAGGCAGCACGCAGAGCCCTTTCTGTGGGCACGCGCACCATCGCCCCAGCCTTGCCTCCCCCCGTGGCCCCCTCCTCACCAGCAGCCCTCCCCAGAGGAGAGTTGCCCCCGGGTGCGGCCCGCGTAAAGCACCGCAGCCAAGGACATGGCAGCCGGGTGGCAGGGACAAGACTCTGCCCTCATGCCTCATTGTGCGCAGATGATGCTGTGGGGCGCGGGCGGAGGGTGTAGCCACTGCAGGGCTACCTGGGCAATCTGCGGTGGGCCGTGGAGATGGTAGGTGGCCCTGTGGGTGGGGCGGGGGCGAGGGGGTGGGGCAGTTTTTGGGCACTCAGTGTCTAAAAGGTTTGCCATCACTGCACTGTTTCCTGCCTGGGCAGGGAATTGGACTAGATGACCTCCAAAGTCTCTTCCAACTTTATTACTACTACTACTACTACTACTACTACTATTTCTCACATATTTTACAACCTTTCTTGCCACAGTTATTAAGTGGCAAGGCTACTAGGAGTAAATAAGTGAGAGTATATGAAAATACAAAGAGATTTCCTATGTTTTCATATGCATAACTATACAATAGTGTAAGGTGGAATACTATAGCACTAACAGCCTTAATAGCATCCATTCCCATTGTGGTAATAACCCTAATTTAAAAGATAGGAAGAATTTTTAGGTTTATGAAATTCAATTAAAATCTCAGCAAGGCATCGAGAATTATGAAAATTGATGTACTCCACCATGTTAAATTATATTTTGTTATTCAATTATATTAACTGAATTATAGATTATAATGTAATCCAATTTATATATATTACTTTCTTTTGTGACCAGGCTCATTTCATCACCGTTGTTTGTTTGTTTGTTTAGTTTTTTCTCCAGAAACTTATAAATTGCACATCTTCCATAGAAAATAAAATCACTAGAAAACCTGATTGAGACTTAGTTATACTGCAGCGATTCACTTGACAACTGTGGCAAGAAATGTCATAAAATGGTACAAAATTCACTTAATAGTTGTTTCATTTAGCAACAGAAATTTGGGGCTCAATTGTGGTTGTAAGTCAAGGGCTACCTGCACCTGGTTTTTTTTTAAAGAGCTAGCTTAAAATGCTGCACCAATATCCCATGAAAAACCAAAATATAGACTATTTGATCCCTCAGGCTCCTATAACATAAGCTACATAAGTCAGTGAATTATATTTTTTTAAATTTAAGATATAGTAAAATAACACTGATTACATCCATTTTCCACCATATTTATAGCAATATAAAAGGGTTCTGTGTTGCAGACAGAGAAATCAAGTTTTTTCCATCATAAATCATGTAGAGCAGTGGTTCTCAACCTGTGGTTGGGGTCGATCGACCATTTCACAGGGGTCACCAAGCAAGACTGTCTGCCATTTTTTTTGACCGCCATTTTTTTCCCCCTTTTCCGGCGGGTGCCTTACCTCCCTTGGGCTGGGCCAGCTGGTGGTCAGCCTGCTCCGTCTCTGCCGCTTGCCAGTTACGCCTCGGCCGGCGCAGGGGGCGGAACCACGCATGTGCGGTGCTCCTGGGCAGGGAAAGTCCTTGACTTACGACCGGTTGGGTAGTCCTCGACTTACGACCGGTTTAGTCCTCGACTTACGACCGGTTTAGTCCTCGACTTACGACCGGTTGGGGTCGCGGCATTAAAAAGGTTGAGAACCACTGATGTAGAGGCTATATACCAAAGGCGAATTGTCAAATTTTGTTAACAGAAAGTACTGCAGCAGACTAGGTTCATATAATGCGTTTCTCCAAAATGTGGCTTAGCCTGTAGTACAAAGCCAACCAATTGCAATTGATTAAAAAATTATGTATAAGAAAATTGTGAGTTAGCATGTCATATCATAGACTAAGTTTGAGTAACATGCAAATCTGTTAACTGTAATTTTCAAAGCTATGACTTATAGAGAAATAAATTATATATATATATATCTAGTTAGAATGACAATAGTTTACTGGTTAATGTATTTAATCAAGGAAGATCCAGTTTCAAGTCTTCAGCAATCAAAGAACTGACTGGTTGACACTGATCGTCTGATTGGTTGACAGTCACTCTTTCAGTCAAAGCACACTGAGGAATAAAGCTATTTTATCTACCTTGCATAGCAGTCTTATTATTAAAAGGCTTTTTCTTTGCTACCATTTTAACTACTTAAGAGGTTTGCTCAATTTAAAAAAGAAAATGTAAGAGGCAAATAAGATAGGCAGACTTATTAGCAGAACTTGAGATTAGGGAAAAAAGGCTTTTTTTTTTTTTAACCTGTCCTTGTCTAATTCCCTGATAGAATCAAATTAGGAGAGGAAATTACTATGTCTGTGCAGGCTCAACATTTCTTCTCCAAGCAAATACAGAAAGGAAAGGGTTTGGTAGAAGATCCTATAACCTTTGTCGGTTGGCGGACCAGAGGAAGAGGGAGGGGGAAGCATTTTACGTGCGCATGGGGCAGTGAGCACATGCGTGCCGCAAATGGGGTGAGGCTAGCTCCTGCGTGATACTCACTAGCCCTGCCCCATTCTTGCATGACTCAGCGCCTTATTTCTGTGCTCAGTGGTGGCCGTTTTTGCGCCTTACAGCATGGCAGCGGCCCATTTTTGTGCCCTGCGGTGCAGCGGTGGCCCATTTCTGCACCCCACGGCATGGCAGCGACCATTTTTGCACCTTGCAGTGCGGTGGCGGCTTGTTTTTGCACCCCGTGATGCAGTGGCACCGCTTTCATGCCCCAAGCCGCTATGGCATCCCATTTTTGCACCCTGAGGCTCAGCGGCAGCCCGTTTTTGTGGCCCGTGGTGCGGCATCCTGTTTTTGCGCCCCGCGGCCATGGTTCTAGCACAAGCAGGGGCCCACAGGTTGGGGACCCCTGCTGTAACCCACCCCCTTGGAGGCAGTTCTCCCGTTAAGACTTTGTTTCACTTTCTGCCTGTTGATGCTTTGTCTGTTCTTCCCTCTGTGAACAAGATATACTAGCAGTCTCTAGGCATTAAGTTCAAACCCACACCTCACAACCTCTCGGACCTGTCATAAAATTTCCTGTATGAAGTGTGTTGACTGTTTTAGAGGTCTTTCTGAGTTACAATTAAATAAAATAACAAAAAGGGAATAAAAGTTATAAATTCTTCATTGATAGATCTTCATGCTGTTCAAAGATGTAAAGCAACAGACCCCAAATTTTTCCACGTACCAGAGGAGGCGTGGTTTCACATGTTGCCTACATCCTACAGATGGGACTTCACTTGTTTGTGCGGCCCAGTTTCTGGTATGCTGCGGCCCTTTGCTGGTCCACGGACCAGGGGTTGGGGACCCCTGGTCTAAAGTACATAATGAATGAAAGTCAGTTCCTTGCAGGTGAAGGCAGTAGGAATTTATGTTTACAAAAGGTTTTGTAAAGGGTCTAGGTCTAGGACAACTCAATGTGGCCAGCTTGTCATCGCCTGCTTACCGCCATTAGCTCGCTACTGCCAGGTTGCCTCTGCCAACTCACCACCAAGCTGCCACAGGACAACTCTACATGGCCAATTCGCTGTGGGCTGCCAAAGGAGAGCTGGGCAGGTGAGCAAGTGGGCAAAGTGTGAGCGGCAGCGGCTTCCTAATTTAACTGCTGCTGTGCCGAACTCCGGGCTATTCAGAATTCAGCCTGTTTGGCAATGGAGGGGGGGAGGTGACAGCCAGGGGCATCCCATTTTCACACCTGCCACAGGCCATATATTGGTGGCAGTAGGTGGGCCATTCGGCAGTGGTGGGCAGGGCAGGGAGGCCGCAGTGGCTGGTCGTGTCCCATTTTCACACCCTCCGCCGCATCGAGCTCCCGGAGCTGTCACCCACCTGCCCAGGTCTCTTTCTGGTCACCTGCAGTGAGCCGTCCCCAGACCAAGTTGGCTGTGTGGAGTTGTCCTGTGGTGACTTGGTGGCAGTGAGTTGGCAGAGGCGACATGGTAGTGTTGAGTTGGTGATGGTGAGCTGACTGCGCTGAGTTGTCCCAATCCATTTGTAAAATGTTAACCAAATTGGAATTTATTTCAATGACCGAGGTTTAGCTAATTATTCAATTGTTCTGTATCAATAATCATACAAAATTGGGAATATGGAAATAGATCACAATCATATGAAACTACAACTAAAGGAATAGTTGGATTTTGGGAAAATGCAAGCAGGCTCAGCTTTTTACTTCAAGGTTCTAGTGCGGTAAGCAATATACTAGTAGCACTTCAGTATTATTTTTCTAACAACTGATTAACAGTAAAAAGGTAGGCTAAAAGAAATTTTTCTTTCAGACAGGCCTGAGAGTTCCTGTAAGGCAAGGCAAAGTATAGCAGACACCCAAAACCACGAAGCAGATAGTCTATTAGATCGTTTCAATAAAAAGCCAAATATAAAAGATATGCCCCATGGTGGTTAAAGCTTAAAACGTATCAAAGACATTGCCTTGATTGGTTGTTCATGCCCCCATTCAAACCAGGACAGTCCATCCAATGTTCACCTACATTTACAGGTTTCAAGAAGATGCATTTTCCAAAGCTGTCAAGAAATCTCAGATGCTAAGGATTGTATCTTGGATGTTACACACCACACCCATTCCACTCTTCAAACAACTTGAATTGCAACTAAACGAAATGAATAATTTGAATCCATGTGAGGTAAATACAATGGCCAATGACACCATATCAATTTCAGCTATTTCAACCTTTTTATTTGCTCAATAGCTTTCATGGTTGTCAAACAAAAAGATAGATATTAATAGCACATTTGTAACTAGAACACTGACTTGCATCACCACAGCAAGACAGAAGGTGGAACTGCTATGCCAGCTACTCTGAGCCTGCATTATGGTGCGTGGACTCCCCTGAAATCTTGGCTTCCAATAGATAACAAAGCTGTACAAGTTGGGAACTGTTTTAACAAGGTGAGGAAGCAGCTCATACAATCATAAAGTGTCTAAATGTGTAGAGTACATCATCATTGAACAGATTGGTGTGAAAGGCTGGACAGAAGATAATGGGGCAATCTGCTTTATAGACACATGGCCAAGGCTTCAGGGATTTTCTTTTTCTTCCTCAGAGCTCTTCTTCTTAACTTCCTCGTAGACACCTTCCAACTTGTCACCCTTTTCTGCTCCTACTGATTGTGCATTTGGTACCCACAGGCCGGAATCAATACATCGCTGCATATGGTATTTTGCTTCCTGTAAAAGATACAAAATATATACTGCTGAAGGGCTATATATTGCACATTAGATATCTTAACAATTCTAATTAACTCATAGGGGGTTCCTTTTGCTTCCAAAAATTACTGTAGAATCTAAAGTTTAGAAAAATGCTTGAAAAAATACTTCGTGGTAATATCTTTTGAAAATAGCAAGTATAATCTCAAAGAGAAAAATAATTATGAAGGCACACAAGCAATAGTGCCAAAATTAGCAGTTTCTGATTTCAGTAAACATACTGGTCCAGCTCATAAAATTCAGCTATATTATTAAGTACTGTGTCCCAACATAGAGCTATGGAAAATTCTAAATCAATAAATTGGGTACTAATGAACAAAAACCTGGAGGCAGAGTCAATATCCCATCTACCCAAGTGGAAGAATACCTGAATTGAGATTGCTCTCTGTCAAAGAAAGCTTAACCAAAATAAAAACTACTGATTACATTACTGGTTTCCATTAAATACAGCATTTAATTTGCATAGATACATATCAGAAATTGAGAAGAGTGAAGCTAATCAAGGCTCTTCAAATTTACAAGGCACCTGGAGAGTTAAATAATGTTAATTTTATTGTGCCTAATTATCTTCAAGCAACTGGTCATGCAAATATATAAGAAGAGAAACTAATATTTCTTGGAAGTTATCTGGAAATAATATTCTGAGGCATGGAGAAAATCTGGAATCTAATTCTAAGAGCAGTTCCATGGATACTCACAGCAGGATCCATTTTGCTGATAGTATCCTGAAGCATCTGCACATCTTTCACATCAAAACATTTCTGAAGTTCCTGGCCAAAAAGAAAAAAAAATATGATAGCAAGCAAAGGAAAGTATCTGCACACAATACATTCTTAACATTTGTAACAATTGTATTAAAAATTGAAGACAACAAAGCAGTTTTCTCTGAAGCATGAGAAAGTGTAATTATAAGGAAAGAACGTTTTCCAGTCTGGTATTTTTGCATTTACTGTTTTACAGAAGAAAAGTCTCTTCAAAAATACAAAAGTTGTTACTAAGTTGTTGTTTGTCCCAAAGGTGCTTTTTCAAAAGGCAACTGGACTGTTTTTCCTTGAAGACAAGATCCAGATATTATTGGCCACTTTTCACTGGCAAACATACCCATTCATTTTTGTCAACCAAGAGTCTGTATTTGTCTTGGGTGAGCAGACAAAATAAATTTTTGATATTTTGCATTTCAAAAGGGTTTTTTTTAAATCTCTGGATTTTTCCTTAGGCATTGGGGCCAAGATCTTAGAAAATAGGTGGTAGATACTGGCTGCCCAAATATGTCTTTTGTTCTTGCCATGGTTTTGTTGGGAAACTTTTGTTTTTATGGTTGTATGCTGCAGTTTTATGAGTTGGGAGGCCATATAAATCTTTAAACATTGAAAAGATGTTTTAAATTAAAAGCCTGCAATACTAAACCACCTAGAATTTTCCGTCAGTGTCTTCTTACAAGTGAGTGGCAACAATTATGAGATTCTTCAACAAGGAGTTATGACTGATTCTCAAGTCTGTTGAATATTTTTTTTACTATCTGAATATTTGGGGGGTAATTTAGCCTTTGGACATTACAGGCAATATGTAGGATTGGATTATTTTTATAGGTTATGGCTGAATATTTTAAATGATTTTGTGTACATTTTTGCACATGTAGCATATACTGCTTTTGAAGGAAAAACATTTCCAGTCATAGGTAAAAATGAAATACTAACACAGAAGCTGTGAATGCTCCAACATTTGAAGTTTTTAAGAAGATACTGGATAGCCATTTGTCTGAAATAGGTATAGGATTTCTTGCCTGAGCAGAGATGACCTCCAAGATTCCTTCCTTCCTTCCTTCCTTCCTTCCTTCCTTCCTTCCTTCCTTCCTTCCTTCCTTCCTTCCTTCCTTCCCCTTCTCCTCCTCCTCATTATTATTATTATTATTATTATTATATTATTATTCCTCTCTTCATGAGAAGAGCATCTAAAGAATATTTTTTCCTTTTATGCTTTTGCTAATACTCTGAATTCATCCTTAGAAATCCTGTTACAGGTGCCTTCTCATGCTGAAGTGCAGTAAGGGCTCCCTGAGAATTGCCCTATTCAGTGGAAAGTTCCTCCCATTGAGCTGAAAAGACTTTTTTATTAGCTTCATGTATCAGACATATTTTCATTCTCCCAGGATATTTATCTTCATGTTATTGCTTTATATCTATTTCTGTACTATTTTTGCTTTTATTGTATGCCTTGCACTTATAATCACTATTTTAGTTTCATTTTAAAATGATGAAGAACACTCTACAAAAAAAAAGTACCCAACAAATTTGATCTGATATGGAACTAATTTTGCCCCAGATACATGAGTAAATGAAAACCACAGTTTTGCAACTGCAACATCAGTTATATTTTTATTTCACATCATAGTAGCAAAAGGCAGAAAGCAAAAGATAAAGCAATTTGTTCTAAATGTTTTGTATTTGTTAGTTATTCAAATAGGCAAATATGAACACATGGTGAAACAAAAGGATCATGTAATTCTGAAAGAGGCACTAGCTTCCTTGCATTACTCACTTGTGGGAGAGATTCATACACATCTACAGGATCAAGGCCCCCTGGCCCCAGCCGTTTCTGCCGCTCTTCTTCTTCATATTCTTTCAAAGCTCTTTCAACACGTGCCTTAGCCCGGTCCTGCACTCGGACCTTGAAGGATTCCAGTTCATCATTAAAACCTTCCATATACTGCTGGTCAGCTGTCTGAATGGAGTTTAGAAAAAGAATAGGTGATTCATTCAGCAAGACTGCACATATCAAACAATAAGATTTTTGGACTTCCATAATCAAAAGTCATTTCCTGTGAGCAAGGTTTTGCTATGAAAGAAAAGATGCTTAGTTTTTCTTTATCCTCTTTGCATTTCTGACAGTAGGCTTTCTCTCACCTGTGTAAGACTCACCTTGATTTTACCAAAAAATTGTCTGAAACAAGCTCTAGGATCAACCTTCAGGCTCTTAGCCAGCTCTAGAATGAACTGCATCACTATGGTCTGATGGGCTACCTGTTGCATCAGGGCATGTTTCTGGGGAAAATAACAAAGATGTATTTCAGCTTTAATGATTCAGAACAAATGTACATTTATATATTTTCCCCAAATGAGTTGTTCTAGGCAGCTTATAAGATACACAAGGGTATCAAAAATAATTGTGGGAGGCATTCTATGATTTTTAGAAGGGCATCCAAGCATCATAGAATTTTTCAGACTTCTTTGTAGGAGGTTTGAGGAAAAAATTGACTTCAGAAGAACAAAGATCTTTGTTTCTCTTTTTGAACTTTGCAAAAAATATCTGATGCTCTCCACTCTGACATCAAAGCTGAGACTGAGAGCATTCTGGATATGCAAGACTAAAAATCTCTTACTATGGTGTTAGCTGTTTTAAATAATGCCCCTCTCATTGGAAGATAGACTGGGCCCAAAACCCAAAACAGCATAAAACCCAATTCTTTTCTTCTTCCATCATAAGCACAGGAAAGTGCTGGATTCCCATATCCTCTGAACTGGAACCCTTTAAGAGATAGGATCTCCTTGTTGTGCTCTTAGCAGCTAAAAGAACCCAGGAGTGCAATGGCTTAAAAAAAAAAGACAAAAAACCCTAAAAGCAATACTAATCTAAAAAAATTCAATCTCTTTTACCTGCAAACCCTGGCCTAATGCTACTGTGGGATGTTCTAACAATGTGATGATGTTATAAATCATCCCTTTTATATGTTGCCAACAATTATGACTCAAAGGCAAAACATAACCTAAAAGTGGTACAATGATTTTATTTCAAAGACAGGCTATGTTACATAGTTGAAATGGTCAAAAAATAGCCTAATCCCAAACCACAAGTAAATATATCATCCATCACCCTTATTAATTTATTTAATTTATTAGCTGCTCAACTCCAATGGACTCTGGGCTGCAGGCAAAACTAGAAACAACATAAAAACAACTAAAAATATTAAATCAGACAGGCCAGATTAAAATGATCAAATAAAGGACAAAATAAAAAAACAAAACGGGCTTTAGATAAAAAATAACTACCAACCATTGGCCTGGGACCAAAACAGCTCCTCATATATCCAGGCCATATAGAACTTTAGAGGTAATAACCAGCATCTTGAATTGCATTCAGAAGCTAATTGGAAGTCAATGCACATCTCATGACAGTGGTGACACATTGGTATACCAAGAAGTGCTTATTACTGTTCACACAGCTGCATTTTGAACCAGCTATAGCTTCCAGGTGGTCTACAAGAGCAGCCCCATGCAGAGTGCAATGCAATAATTCTTACATTGCCCTTGAAAATGAATTGGTAACCAGAACAAGCAGTTAAGGTGTCTCGTGATTCTAACAATCTGACTCAGTAAAACATTTAACTGCAATGTTTTTGCACTGCTTTTACTTTAAAGTGATTTAAAATTTTGCATAGTACTGCAGTCAAAAATTGACACATGTATATAACATAAAACCACTGGCACACCAGTTGCAGTTGGGCAAAGGATCTGTTAGTTTGCAGTTACCTAAACATCTGATAATAATTCTAGCTCAAGGAGAACTCCCAGATTACAAACCTCGTATTTACATGCATCTATATTCTTAAAAATCAGATTTGTGTCAGCCTGGCATATAAGCATATTTACATTATACGTTATGACTAAAATTGTTAGGAATGTGGCCACAGAAAAACATTTCAAAGCCATCAATATTGGACTTATCTTCACTCTTATACTGTTGGTAAAGATATTTTAACTCTATTTGGTTTTTAAATAGAGTTAATTCTCCCTGAAATGTTCATGGTTTTGAATTCTTTAGTGTTTTCTCTTCTAATTCACTGCTCTAAGAACTCAGGTAAAATCCATTCTTACAATGCAACTGCAGCCTCTTGCATTATCAGCACCTAAAATCTGCTCCAAAAGGTCCAACTTTCTAGATCAGGGGTGTCAAACTCGCAACATCACCTGACATGTCACGACGTATTGCGACTTTCCCCCCATTGCTGGAGCTGGGATGGGCACGGTTTCAGCATGATGCATCCGGCCCATGAGCTGACAGTTTGACACCCCTGTTCTAGATCAAATATTGACTCTATGTGGAGGAATGAAAAGGGGAAGGGGAATTATGTCATCCACACTGGAGGATAACACTGGATTTCATTCCATTTAGAATAAAACATTATTAAGTAACTACAACAAAATAGTTTCAAATCTCTTTTTTCATAGACTCCAGACAAAGGATACCAGCTAACCCAAAATGTTTCATTATAAAACTCATGGCATATTGTCTTCTTGGTCATGCATGATTTCTTCTAATTTTTAGCATCATACTATTTTCATATGTCAAGTCTGTAACTTCAACAAATGAATGAGAACATCCCTGAAGCAAACATTTTCCTCTGGGCATGTAATCTGGCTGCCAGGTTGCAACAAGTGACTCGGCAAGCCTCGACTACTGTACTTATCAGACACAAACTAAAAATTGAAATAATTTTGCCAGGGGAAGCTAATCTTTTGAAGCAGAATCAGATGTTTAATGAACAGTACACCAGCCATTTATTAGGTAACTATAAACAATAGTTGCAGATTCAAGAAAAAGGAAAGCTGGCAATTATTGGTATCCAAATAATATTAAGTGTGCTATTTGAACATAAGTTAAGGAACAAATTAGAGCAAGGTTGTTAAAAGCTTGCCTTGCAGTAACCAAGATTTTCAGTGTTTCTTCCTAATTTATTTTGAAATAGTAAGTCATAAATGCTGTTGATTTGTATAACAAAGTAATTTCATAGAACTTTGTAGCCACTACATACAAATTATTTGGTGCCCAGAGAGAATTCTTCGGCACTAGAAGAGCATGTTGCCTTTCATACAGTTCAATGATCCAGATCTGTTTGTTTAGTTTGATAGACAAAGCCTATCATTTTCATCCAAAACTCCTGGACAGGTTCCATAGGCTTTACACTCACCTCTTCTACTTCTAGATCAATACACCAGATGACTAAATAATTGGCTGTCTCTTCACAAACAAGATGTGGATTATCAGATAGGTATTTCTGACTATCATCCCAGTGCCGCAGCATTCCTTTAGAGCAAAAAAATAGCAGTGTCAAATCAAATTCTTTCCATGTCGTGTAAAGAGAATAATTTTCCCAGCCAGAGCTTATACCAAAATGTGACATGCAATAGTGGAGAATATATGTAGCTTATAGGGTTCTTGATGTTCTCTGAGCTTGATGGGGAAGAGTGCACTTAAGGCTGCTTGCTATAGCAAGCAAAGGTCAAGAAAAAGGGCAAACAGCCCTA
>NW_015386557.1:95539-98802 GCF_001527695.2 Protobothrops mucrosquamatus | reverse complement strand
TGTCAAATCAAATTCTTTCCATGTCGTGTAAAGAGAATAATTTTCCCAGCCAGAGCTTATACCAAAATGTGACATGCAATAGTGGAGAATATATGTAGCTTATAGGGTTCTTGATGTTCTCTGAGCTTGATGGGGAAGAGTGCACTTAAGGCTGCTTGCTATAGCAAGCAAAGGTCAAGAAAAAGGGCAAACAGCCCTAAGCACATTCTTATTTACATATCTATTAACCAGCAACTAAATAAGCAGGAATCAATACCATATAAACAGAAACAATCAAAGAAACGATAGCACCATTTAAAGAGCAAGCATTTTTTGTTATTTTATAGTATTATTTCATTTTAGTATACTGTAGAAGGGAATATAAGCTGCTCACAGTGCTGCTTAGTGGATTTGAGTGGCTTGTATGTCCCAGTAAGTAACACTGATGTTATATTTTCTCATTTTTACACTATGTGCCTGACTGTGAACTGCACACCAAGGCAAAAGTTTCTGGCATAGGTTTTGGAGCCCTTTCCAGTATCATGTGCTTCAGTAACTTTTTTCCTAAGAATAAGAGAATTCTCTTTAAAATCTTGGCATGATCCACAAGCCTATGTCATGTACGACCAAATCCCACAGCGGTAACAAACGTGCTATGATTGTATTTCACTTTTAATGTGTATTTTCCCCCAAAAACGTGTATTGCTTTTTTTTTTTTGATCAAATACAATTGGTTACATAAATTCCAAATGCTCTTAGACAAGTTTGTAATCCAGGAAAAAAATTGACTACTGCATTTTTTTTTGTACAAATTTCTTTGCTGGTATATATAAACATTCCTAGACCACATTCCAAATGTATTTTTGGAAAAGCTAATTTTGGATTTACCGAAGTGCTTGATTTGTTTCTCATATTTTTCCACAAATGTTTTGTGCTTCTTCTCTTTTTGTTCTTCTGATTCCACATCTTGTTCAGTTTTGACATTGAAGACACTCTACAATAATAAAGGAAGCCATGTTAAAGATGCAACTGTGTAACTGGGAAGCATATGATCGTTTATACTGTATATCGCTGAACTTCAAATCAATATCCCTTCAGCCTTAGTGCTCAAGACTTAAATATCAGCCATGAAAGTCAATATTGTATGATGAGCTTCTGGCATTCCCCATTTCTGCTCACTAATGTTCTCTCACTGTTGTCAACCCCCCACAGTGTCTCAATAATATTAAATTATTTCCAAAACAACCTAAGCCAAACAGTAATGCACTAGCAAAAGACTGAAGAGCTGAAGCAGTTCAGAAATTTTAGGGGCAATTAAACCAGTTTTCTCAAGGCAGTTAAACCAATCCAATAAAGTATTTAACAAATGACTAACTTTATACTCTATTGCTAACCTGATCAAACTGTTGCCAAGTAATCTGACTCAAGAATTTTCCCTGCCATAATCCATGTTATTCATTTGTTAGATTTAGAACTAACTTTTCTTTGGAAAATCTCTTGAGGCTTCTTCAGCTATTCATTCTACAGCTCAAGTTTGCTTCCATCAAATTACAACAGACTATGTTTGTTGAAAACAAATGTATTTATAACCAGAAAAAATGAACTTCTGCCCACAAATCCCAAAGAATTTCAGCAGTTTGACTCTTTTTCAGTCCTTCCATTTGACCTATATCATCATCTCTTTTGTTTGAAAACCTCCAGGACCAACTCTACATAGAAGCATTCCCCCCCCCTTGTTTAAGGGTGGAAAAGAAAGGCACAGATGCAGCTAATCCTGCTGGAGCTCTTGTAGAAGTTTTGACAAAATCAGCTCCAGATCACCTGTGCCCTTCCTTTCCCTCTCAAGGCTCCATGTTTCACCTGTACAGAAAAAGTAGGAAGATGAAGGGCAAAATTTTCAAGGGGACAAAGCCCCACTCCCTAAAGTCATGGGAACAGGAAAGATTAGTTCCAATCTCTATCTTAAAGCAAAGAAATGTAGCACCACTACTTCCTTCCCCTCCCACTGTCCTTTTTCTTGCAAAAACTCAGATACATTCTGTTACATCACAGCTGGTTCTAGACAGCCCAAGCATACTTTTTTTTAATAAAATGGCCACACTCATTCTCCATAAACTAACACCATTGTTGCTTTAATTGTACACTTACTTTTGAAATTACCCATAGATATCTTAAGGAATGTGGATACCTGGAAGGTAATCCTTATTTCACTATTGTCAAACATAGACAGCACTACAGCTGTATGATCCATATAGCTTTGCTTATAAGACAGCCAGACCAAGTCCTCTCAGTTCTATTTTAAGGTTCAGAAGCAAGGCAGAAAAAGAATCTAACCAAGAAGACCCACCTTACTGAAGCCATCTTTGCTAAGAGTGTCAACATTCCAGGGCATGTTCTTTTCCTTCTTCCTGAGTTCTTCTGCCTTATTGTCCCAGTTCTTTTCTTCTTTTTTGAGTTGCTGTGCCTCAGCCTGTAACCTCTGCACCTCGTTTTTGCTACTCTCTTTGTTGGCCAATTCAAGTTCTTTTATCTTCTTCTGGCACTCAGCTAACTTGCGTTTGCAATCCCGGGATCCTTTGTCTGCTTCCTCTTTCTCTTTGTGGAACTGCTCCATCCGTTCAACTCGGGCCTGGAGAACAGGTTGTTTAAATAGATCTTCCTAACATCAAAATATCGTTTACTTTGAAATTCATATTGTAAGTATAATGGAAATACAATTGTAGCACAGTATGAAGACAAATATGAACAGCATATGTCACAGACAGACACATACACATACACACAGGTAATCACCCTCTTAGATTGAGTAACTGATTACATACCTTCATTGTTAATAACTAAAACCAGATGTTTCCAGTAACTAATTTATCAGTCTTTCACAACACCATATATGAATGAATCAGCCTTCACGGCTTGGTAGCCCAGCAGGGGGGAGGGGGAGGGAAAGCAGCCCACCCAAGCAGTGCACTGCTTGTGCAATTTTAGCTGTGTGCCAGTCCACTATTCATACAAGTCAAGCTGTGCTCGTGCACACTGGCCGCTGCTCACGTAAGTCAAGCTGCACATGTATGCGCTGGCCAGCCATTTGTGTGGTCCGGTTCCAAACAGGCCACGTCCTGGTAGTGAGCTGCAGCCTGGGGGTTTGGGGGACCCCTGTTTTAGACCATCCCACCAAGGTGATGTATTTTCTAGCAAGACCTGCTAGCTTTAGGTCCTGTCATGAAATCTTTTGCGACTAAATCTAGATAATCTACTTGGGTCAGTCCAAAATATTGAATTTGTTC
>NW_015386557.1:82731-92731 GCF_001527695.2 Protobothrops mucrosquamatus | reverse complement strand
ATCTGTAATCCTACAGTCCTTGATTTACAGTGCAAACATCATCTTAGTTTTACCAAAGAAAAAGAACTTCTGGCTAAACAACACATAAAACAGTGTAATATGTTATGTCTCCATTGAACATACTGAGCCAACATTCACTAATTTGTTAGAAAATGTTGTGTGAAGACATTAATCAATCAACTCCTTTAGTTGAGTGGGATATCCTAATCCAGTGATGGCGAACCTTTTAGAGACCAAGTGCCCAAACTGCAACCCAAAACCCACTTATGCATCGTCGGGTGCCGGGTGGGCGTGGCCCATTGGCTGGGTGTGGCCAATTGGGTGGGCGTGGCTGCGGTGGTAACGGCAGACTGGGTGGGACTAAAAAGTTCAATCAATCAATTCCAACTTTGCCAGATCTTTTTTTTCCCGCAAGAAGTTGAAATTGACTGATTGAACCTTTTTCTTTTTTTGCACACGGCGGTGGAGGCCTAAAGCAAAAAGGTTTTATAAAACCCAGCTGAAGGCCTAGGACTGGGGCGATGGCGCGTGTGCCCACAGAGAGGGCTCTGAGTGCCGCCTCTGGCACCTGTGCCATAGGTTCGCCACTACTGCCTAATCTGTCAGATGACAATTATGTCCAAGTTTGAAGAGTCCTCCCCCATAAAACACACACGGAGAGAAAGTTTATTTCTATTGGACTCTAATACAGTTTGGAAGTGAATTATATCCACATTAAATAGAGATTTTTGAGGCTGTAAGAAAAATGGGAATGGAAGCTCATGAAACTGGAAAGAAATAAAATCATTCACAAAGATTTTGGCCATCATCAATCCATGGTCAAGGAGACAATGTACAAGTGGAGAAAATGCATTATTATTATTATTATTATTATTGTTGTTATTATTATTATTATTACTCTCTCTAGTAATGATTGTCCAAGTGTCACCTCAAGAGTAAGTTGCACAATACTGTAGGCGGTTGAAAAGAACCTGAGTACAATAATAACAAAGAATTTGCTAGCCACTTGCATTGTCTAATATCAAGAGTGAACTTTTTCAATTTAAAATTGAAAAAGGTACAAGACAGGGATGCCCATTATCGCCATTATTGTTTGTTTTAACTTTGGAGATTTTACTGATCAAAATTCGTGAATCAACTATAATAAAGGGAATAAAAATAAAACAGAATGATTATAGATTGAGAGCTTTTGCGGATGACTTGGTTGTGACATTATCCCAACCGATTCAGTCGGTTATAGATCTGATGAAAGTCATAATACAGTATGGGAATGTCTCTGGTTTTAAGGTAAATAATAATAAGACTAAAATATTATCTAAAAATATGACTGTGAAGGAAAAAGAAATGTTAGCTAAACTGACAGGTTTTGAAATAGTGAAAAAGGTTAAATATTTGGGAATATATATTACAACTTCTAATGTAAAATTGTATAAGAATAATTATGAGAAATTATGGTTAAAAATACAAAAGGATTTAAATAATTGGAAAAAATTACAATTGTCGTTGTTGATTAGTAGGGCAATATTGGAAGAAGGATTGCTTGCCTACTATAGAAGAAAGGATGCTTAAAGTTTCAAATTTAGCAGAAATGGCCAAGATTTCTGCTTATTTGAAGGATCATTCACAAGAAAGATACACTTCAGTTTGGAGAAGATGGATAGATTATATTCAGAATAAATATGGGACTAAAAAGTTCCATTTGGCTTATGAGTGAATATTAGATTTATTATTACTAATAGTTTATTATAGTGGAGTTTTTCTTAGGTTTAATTATATGATATTATTACTTTTAGTATTAGTATTGTATTGTATTGTTTAGTAATTAGGTTGTTAATTTGTTTATTATAGTGTTTAATTTTAACTTGTTTAAATTTTTGTTAAAAGGGAGTTAAAGCGCTTTATGGACTTGGTTATTTAAATAGTTGGTTAATGTTAGTTAGATTATGATTATTATATTTGTAACCCTGTGTTCAGCTCTGGGAAGTGGGGGGAGGGAGGGGTTTTTTTGGGGTGGGTATGGGGATTCATATTGTAATTTTTATAAAACTTTTAATAAAAAAAGGAGTGAACAAGAGTGAATGGTATGGTGGGGATACTAAGTATGAAAAATCACTATCCTCCAGAATGCACACTGTTGCTCACATGAGGTTTTCCAAGGAATGATCTAACAACTATTGGACTGAAGTTCTAAAGACAGACAAAATGAAAGTAGAACTTTCTATCACTGATAGGAAATGTTTAAAATTGCAGAAAATGAAACCCTACACTAAAACAAAAGAATCTCATCTCATATGAAAAGCAGGGCCATGGACGTATGCAACCACAATACCTGAGACATTTAAAATCATTGACAGAATAATGGATTCTGGATCGTAGGAACTTCTACAGCAATCTATCAAAGAATCCATCTTGCTTAAAACTTAAATTAATTCTTTCAATACAATGATCCTAAAAATACTATTAAATCTACAACAGGATAGCTTAAATAGAAGAAATTTTATATTTTGGAATGGCCTACCCTATCCTAAACCCTGAGCTTAATCTATTTATCTGCAAAACAGCCCCAAAATATCAATGAAATGAAGCAATTCTGTAAAGAGGAATGGCCCCCAATCTACAAACTGAAGTGTTGTATTGATCAGACTGAGAAAATATTTGGTAAGGTCACTGCTGCTAAAGGAAGTGACACTTAGTAATTAAAGTTTCACATACTTTTTTCCCAACAAAGACACTGAAGATGGCTCAATATATTCAACTACTTACATGATTTTTATTTAAAAGAACGTCTCTATTAAAAGGAGTCAGAACAAGTTCAGACAGTAGTTCAAGATTATAATTACTTCTAAAGGATCTGTTACCACTGTCTATCTGCAAGATAAGACTATTATTCCTAGGTAAAGGAGAAACAATATTACAACTGAATTAGTCAAACTAAATTCAACAGCAGGAGGTGGAAATCATTCTAGATGAAAGAAATCAACTATGTGTTATGCGAAAAGCAACGTATTTTTATCATAGCATAACTTTGTGATTTAGCCCTCCAGAATCACTGGCTTTAACACTGAGTTCATGCTGACAAGACTTTTAATACAGGTTCTTATCTTCCAGTAAAAGATACATGCCCTAATACAACTTAGGCTAAGCCACAACCTACGTACAAGATCAGAATAGATTATATTTCTTCTTAGCTCATGGACTATGAATAGTTTATGCTATTTATGCTAGATATAAGCATTTTAGAGATCTTATTGATCTGAAAACTGTTTACTCTTACTGTTTAAATTTCTTCAGCCTACCTTTTAGAAGTTTTTTATGTTTTGCATGAAAATAAAGTGGTACCTCGATTAACCAATTAACTCTTTGTTAATTGGTTCCAGGAGCTGTGATGAGTACCAAAAACAGTGAGTACCAATCAAATTTTTCCCATAAGGAAAATGTAGTGAGTCATAAGGCAGCCGACATTGACAGGTTCTAGCTCAGTGGTTCTCAACCTTTTTAATGCCGCGACCCCAACCGGTCGTAAGTCGAGGACTAAACCGGTCGTAAGTCGAGGACTACCCAACCGGTTGTAAGTCGAGGACTTTCCCTGCCCGGGAGCGCCGCGCCATGCGTGGTTCCGCCCCCTGCGCCGGCCAAGGCGTAGCTGGCAAGTGGCAGAGACGGAGCAGGCCGACCACCAGCTGGCCCAGCCCAAGGGAGGTAAGGCACCCGTCGGAAAAGGGGGAAAAATGGCGGACAAAAAAATGGCGGACAGCCTTGCTTGGCGACCCCCGTGAAATGGTCGATCGACCCCAAATGGGGTCCTGACCCACAGGTTGAGAACCACTGTTCTAGCTTGTATGCTGAGTACTAAGCGATGAGTACCGGAACAGAATTTTCACATCAAAATACATTGAGTACCAAATTCAATAAGATTCAAAGCAATTGGGCACCAAAGGTTCCACTGTATGCAACTTGCTGAGCATTGAGCTTCATTTCGAAGTATTATAACAATTCCTCTCATATGAAAAAATAGGAATCCTATTCTACATTTTCAGAAGAGACACAAAGGGGTAACTCAAATAGGCCTGGTGCATATAAAGTACAGGTAGTCCTTGACATATAACTGGTCACTCAGCAACCACTCAAAGTTCCAACAAACCTGCCTTGGGGGCATTACGACTTGACTTAGATTTAAAGTTCTGACGGTCACCTCCCCCCCATGGTCACATGATTACACTTTGGGGTCTTGGCAAATGGCTGCATTGTCCTGCAGTCATGTGACCTCATTTTACTTATGGCTATTGCCAAAACTGCCCATAACAAATCATTTGTTTGCTGAACAACTGCAGCCACTGCAGCATTCATTTAACAACCACTGAAAAAAGGTCATAATGCATTATATTATTGGGCAAGATAAGTATGATCGTTTCGTGCTTTATATACTGGAAACGATAGCAAGCTACTGCGGGAGCTAATAACGGTTATACTGTATGATAAAGTAGATGCCTAGGGATCAGTGACAATCCTCCTTTTCACAGAAAACCTAAAATATTATTTGTGAAATGCATTTGCTGCTGTAACAGGAAAAATCCAGGTCGAATTATTCCCAATACACAAGATCCACACCAGTTATTAGGTAGTTGTCCGTATGCCATTTTTCCGCAAATCCAGTACATTCCATCCGGAGCTAGCCAAGGAAGACTGGTATTTGTGGGGTCTTTTAGATATGGCATTCCAGATACGTTAGTAAGGGCATAATGATCCATAGTAGTGGTTTTGTTGGTTCCAGACCACCATCTACCGTTTTCCCAAATCCCTGTGCATAGGAGGTTACCTACTGCTATGCAAGATTCTGTTTTGTTCCTTGAATAACATTTGCTGCTTATCTCGTAGGAGGGGGGGCTTACTCTAGGCGGCTTACAACAAATTGACAGAATGTTTAGGGGAGGCGGGAAATTAAGAGGGGGAAAAAAGTTGTACAGTATTTGATGCAGTCGGTCCTTATACCCTTTTGAAACGAAAGTTAAAGGCTATATAAGCTAGGGGGGGGGGAAGCTTGGGGCAAGGAAAGGTGGGCGCTGAAAGGAAAGTGGAGAAACCCTCTCCGTAGGAGGTGCTCTAAAAAAGAACTCCCGCACGGCAGTAGCAACGAAGCAGGGGCAGCGCCTCTGGAAGCCATTATAGAATAGAGCTGGAAGGGACCTTGGAGGTCTTCTAGTCTAGCCCCCTGCTCAAGCAGGAGAACCTATACCATCTCAGACAAGTGACTGTCTAGCCTCTTCTTAAAAATCTCCAGTGATGGAGCGTCCACGATTTCTGGAGGCAAGCTGTTCTAGTGTAGTAAAATGAACAATTATTAGAATAATAATAATTATTAATAATTATTATTAATAATAATTCACTGTCACGGAAGGCCTGCTCGGCTAACCACTCAAGGAGCAAATTTCACAGGGGAAGACTGGGGAGCAGCGCTCGGCTTCATCGTGGCGCCCCTCCCCCAAGCGTCTGGGCTTCTCCCAAGCGATAGGAGACCGAGAGGAAGGCCCCGCATCCTATAGCACGTCGTCTGGGAGGAGGCAGCCCCACCGAAATTCCACCACCACCCAGCCCTTCAGAAGACCCTCCAGCTGCCTCTAAGGATCTTTTCCAATGTTTCCCTATCCCCAACCCCATGCCCGCGGCAAGGGGCTGGGGGGGGCCCTCAGCTCCTTACTTGGTGCCGCCATCGGAAAAGACTCGGGGTGTCGATATTGGGGTGAGTCTCGTCTTCATCGTCGGACACCTCGATATGATCCCAGACACTGTAATCCACCATGGCGCTGCTGTTGCCGCTCCCAAGACTTTCTGTGGGGGAGGGGTGCCGCCGTTCCTGGCTCGGAGATCCGCTTCCTCTCTACGTCACTACCGGAATCACCGGCCTTCACGAGCGCGGCGCGGGCGTGGCTTCTCTCCCCCGCCTAACGGCGAGAGCGCGCGGAGTGGCGTGGTGTCAGTGGCGGCACACCCGCGTCTGCGCTTACTCGAATCTTCCTCGGAGTGGAGTGGAAGCGTCCGCAGCGCAAGGCTTCACTTTCAAGGAAACCGAATCACGTCGGGAGTTTCTGTCGTTGCTTCCCCTTTTCGGGAAGATTCCTCGGTGACAGTCGCGACCCCCTTGCAGAAAAAAAAAATTCCTTTGAGCGTTTGGCTACCCGGCCTCTGATTGGTCGTCGAAGCAGAACGGTGGATTTCCAGTTTTCTAAAGGAAAAATAGCTGGAAGTTCTGAGTGTTTCATTAGGAACCAAGTGGTTAAGAGTTACATTTATTGCACATGTTTAATTCGCTTACAAATAAGAACGGTGAAGAATCTTATCGGTTCTTTCTCGGACTTTTATGACTGGGCATGCACATCGCATTAAGCTGCGGTTTGCTAATCATGGTTTATTGAAAACATCATGGTTGGGTTTTGTACAATGGATTAAGCCGTATGCCCTGATTTCAAATCGCACGTTGTTGACAAACCGAAGAAATGAGAACTGCATTAAGAAAGTCACTCTTATTGCTAGACGGGAATAAAAACAATCTTGAAAATCGGAAGAGAAAATTCTCAGGCAGATTTAACAGTGATTTAAGGCAGAATCTTGTTTCCCCCACGTCTGGGCTCTCTTCTATCTATCTATATCTTCTATGTATATAAATAAAAATGTAAATGTTCGTTTGTTCAAAATCTTAAATCTCCGAAAGTTCTTCACTGATTGCTTTGAAATTTTGACACAACGTTGCATTCGAATATGCGCGTGTTTTTATATACCTACTATTATATAGATGTCACACCTGTAACAGGTAAAAACATGCTTTAGAATTGTGCGGTTTAGATCTAGACACGGATTGCTTCTCACATGGACAATTATATGTTGCATGTTCTAGAGTCGGCAAACCAGACAATATATCTGCACAGACAATGGAACAACAAATATATTGTATACCCACAAGCATTGTGAAATTGAACATATTACAAACGTGCGCTTTCTCTTTTCTTTCTTTTCCATTTAACCAGACTGAGCCACAGCAACGCGTGGCCGGGTACAGCTAGTATAAACTAAATTCCTTCTTTCATACACAAACTGCATCCATTCGGTTCCCACAAATGCTATGCATTTTTTATGTGTATGACTTAGTATGCTGTGATCCCAAATATACATTGGAAACCAGGGCTTATGGTTTCATGTATTTTTTTTAATCCTGCCAATTATATATTCTGTTGTAACGCGATTCATAAGTTGGCGTGTTTAGACTCCATCCATGGTGTAATTTTGTCATCCTACTGTGGAGAAGCAGTACGAAACTATTGTACTGTTTCAAGCAGAACTTTACTGTTCATTATTGCCTCATTCAATAATGCACATTCTGCAATATGTTATCAAAAGCCCAGTTAATAGGGCAGTACACACCTTCATCTTATCCACCACCCATTTCATATATCACTTTCACCAAGTGCTTACCTTATTTTTGAAAAAAAAAAGTCATACTGCCCTATTACAGTAACATTAAAGGAAATTGTAATCATACCTGGACAGTATTTGTCAAGAACATAACACAAAAGATGTAAGGAAATGTATCTTCAAATTGTAATTATACACAGTAGATTTTGGATCCTTTTCTTGGATTTCTAGATTAGACATTAAATATGGAGCATCTTTTATTGGGGAAAACTAATATTAAACCTGGATAACTTGCAAATTAAGGTATCATTTTGCATGATTTCCTAAATAAGAAAAAAGGCAAGGAGGGTATAATATTATTCAATGTCAAAGTTGTAGACTGAATCAAAAGTTGAAAAAACATTCCAAAAAACAATGGCAAAGTCAAAGTAATCTTTATTTGACCAATGACCAGCCTAAAGTTCAGATAGTCCTCAACTTATAACTAAGCTATTTATGACCTAGTTTTTGCTATCTTGGCAAAACCCAGAATTTTGACTTTTTTGACAAAATTAAATACTAGGTAATTTTGGTGTTGTTTACTTAATTTGTAATCAATAATGATGGACACATACATGGAAATACAGAAACATGCTAACTGAACTCAGTTTAAAGAAGATTTTACCTTTGTAAACAATGCAAAAAGGAGAGCACATAATTTGACTAGAAAACTAAATAGAGGTATTAAATTAAAATATAACTCTACTCTTGCCAAAATTAAAATGAATGTTTGCATAAGGGAGCAAGACCTGTAAAATAATATGCTGTTGCAGCCGTCCCTTAAAGTCCATTCGATGCTAGCTTGCAAGAAGAGATGATGGTAGTTGTAGCCCAAATGGCATTGTATTTACTTTGCACTAAGTCATCATTTGTTTCATAAGTTTAACACATTTAACTGACATCAGTACATTGTGTGATGTATGAAGCTAGTCAGAGAACAGCAGGAGCACTTCTGGCTAAAGGCTGATGCCTAAGGATCTAATTGACAGATTGAAGTATCCTATAAATTTATAAATGAATAGTCCATATTAAATTAAAGTAACACTGCATTGTTGGGTGGGACTATAATTTATCCTTCTCCACACTTAGTTTGGTTGCTGTTATTCCTGTTTTATAGGTAAGAAATAAGGACACATGAAGTAGTCAGGAGTACCAAATGAAACTAAACTAGATTTGAACGGGGAATTTATGGAATGAAAAAGTGGGGGCAGCAATCTATTAACCTGATAATAGTTTGGGATTTGAGAGTTCCTGTTTTGCTGCTGATTAATTTCATAGAGGTAGCTCTCAACTTATGACCAAAATTGGGCCCAAAATTTCCATTGCTGCACAAGGCAGATGTTAAGTGAGTTGTGCTCAATTTGACAATCTTTTTGCTACAATTCTTAATCAAATCACTGCAGTTGTTAAGTGAATTGTGCAGTTGTTAAATGAATCGCTTCCACTATAAACTTTGTTGTTGGAAGCCAACTGGGATGGTCGCAAATGGTGATCCCATGACCCTAGGAGTTGCAACCGTCATGAAGGATTGCCAAGTGCTCAAATTTTGATTACGTGACCATCGGGATATTGCGATGGTTGTAAGTGCAAGGACTGGTTGTAAGTCACTTTTTTCAGTGCCATTGTCACTTTGAACGGTCACTAAATGAATGGTTATATAAGTCAAAGATTACCTGCAGTTGTTAAACTAATATGCAGCCCACTGGGAATCTTCAAGAATGGCCTCCTCTAACCAGCACAATCCCATACAAAGTAGATTTCAGCTCATGTCATTTCCAGCCCCATTATCATTGCCAGGTTTTGGATAATTGATATACTGTACAGACAAATGGAAAATCTATACAAAATACTGCTCTAAAAATCCTAAACATAGTTCTGTAAATAGGATATTGTTTAATCTCCACTGTGTAACCTGTGTAAGCCAGGTTCAAGGAGCTATAGCAGGGGGTCAAACTGCCGGCCCGTGGGCCAGATGCATCATGCCGAAACCACACCCACCCCAGCTCCGGCAATGGGGGAAAAGTCATGATACGTCATGACAAGTCATGTGATGTTACAAATTTGACACCCCTGAGCTACAGTTTTGGGTTGTAATCTTGCCATTGGTTCCCTAAAAGTAATTGCCCTTGAATTCAGTGAAATGTAAGGTTTAAGATTGTGTTTTTTGACTGTAGTTTCCAGTGTAATTTCAGTACAAGGTCTATTTACAAAGGAACATCGTAAATTTATTACGTAAATTCAGTTCCCCTGAAATATTCAAGTACCAGAGTTTTTAGATTTTTTTTAACTCTGTTCAAAATAATTTGTTACACTATTTAAATTGAAAGTACTATCACTTTAAAGCTTCATGGGAATAGAAACAAATCTCTGCAGGCAATCAAGCAATGAATTATCTTTTATTAATATTCTTTGTGGTTGATGAATTAAAGTAATACATGTTGTAAAATAGCTACTGATGAAAATGAAAATCATAACACATCTGTCAGATCTTTTTGAAAGCTGTTCATACCAGGTGCTAAGACATCCTGCTCCACAATGACTGTGGGTAAAAGCCTGG
>NW_015386557.1:77663-81912 GCF_001527695.2 Protobothrops mucrosquamatus | reverse complement strand
AACAAATCTCTGCAGGCAATCAAGCAATGAATTATCTTTTATTAATATTCTTTGTGGTTGATGAATTAAAGTAATACATGTTGTAAAATAGCTACTGATGAAAATGAAAATCATAACACATCTGTCAGATCTTTTTGAAAGCTGTTCATACCAGGTGCTAAGACATCCTGCTCCACAATGACTGTGGGTAAAAGCCTGGATGTCCATGGTGACTCTCAAGGAAACCACTTGGCCTTATTCTAAAGCTGGCAGTTCCATACATGATATTCCACAAAGATGCCTTTGTTGATAATACAAGCTACATAATTTGGTTTTGCACAGAATTCTTGAATAATGAGACTGAACTGAGTCCATCAATTGGTCTGCATATTGTGGTTTGTTTTACCAGGATGCATTGAGTAAACGAGATAGCTAGTAGGTAAGCTATTAAATATGGTTTACAAATGACATTGAATGGTTTAATACAGTACTGTGTGCTAAAACATAAAATAAATCACAATATAGCTTAGCATGATACGCATGCTCATTGTGTGAATGCTTGTTACTCTTTATTCCTTTTGGATTCTGTTTAGCTACCTCTTTATTATTATATTTGTTATATAGGTAGTCCTCTACTTATGACCGCAGTTGCAATTGGAATTTTGGTTGCTAAGCAATATGGCTGTAAAGCAAGGCATCAACAGCATCACTTAGCATCCACAATTCTAGCAATCCCTGTTGCTCTTGTTAATTTTTTACCAATCATTAACCAAGGATCTATTACAATCAAAGCTATTCCAGGCTTGGCCCCCTCTTGACCTGAGCCTGAACCTAAGGTAAAGGACTGCCTCCAACTCCCCCCCTCCAATCCATCTATCTATCTCCCTCCCTTATCTCTACCCTTTTGGCCATCCTTCCTTGCAGGGCAGCAAAGAGCCCAGAACTGTGTGACTCTGTGGCTGCTTGCTGTGCCCCAGGAAACTGCAGCAGCCTGAGTCCAGTCCCAGTTGCCCTTGCAAGCCTGCACTCCAAGACCCCTGCTGCCCTGCACTCTGTGGCCCTAGCTGACCTTAACCATGTTCTTGCTTCTGCTGTTGACAAGGCATGCCCAACCTGGTTTCTGGGCAGGGCTGGGGCTCAGGGATTGTGATTTCCTCTTTTTTCTTTCTTTCTTTTTTACAATTTAAGCCAGCCCCAACTCAGCTCAGCCCAGCCCAGCTCAGGAACTCTTTGTGAAGGGGCATTGTTGGCATACTGCGGCTTGGGTTGCTTTTTCTTTTCTTTTTTTGCAATGTGAAGCCAGTCCAAGCCTGGCCCAGCAGCCAGGTCAGACATACCTCATCAGCAGTGTAAGCAAAAAAATAGCTGGGTCAACAGAGGCCAGGGGGCCAAAAGAGCATATATGTGGAGGTGCAGATGGAGTAGTTGCAACACCCCTGCAGTTCATGTGCCAGCAGACTGCCAAGTGCCCAAAGTTTGATCATGTGACCAGGACCACTGCAACAGCTGTAACTTCAGGCCTGGGTTGTAAGTCCTTTCATTCCATAACCATTGTAACTTTGATTGTAAGTTGAGGACTTGTGATCAAATAAAAAAGAATAAAAAATGTAGCATAGCATAAGCATAGCATAGAATAGAATAACAGAGTTGAAAGAGACCTAAATGGCAGCATTGAGAGTTCAATAGAATTCTTCCTCCGTTCAAGCTTAACACTGCTAAATTCTAACTGTAGCTCTAAAAGGATAAAAAGATAAAACTCATTGTAGGGGCTCAGCTCTTGGGGACTTCATGGATACATACATGTGGTTTTCTAAACAAGAGTTAAAAAACAGCTGCCTTTTTCTTGGAATACTTTAGTCTGTAGTCTTCCCAATTTAGCCTGTAGCCTTGAGATTTCTTGGTAGTGTCCCATCCAAGAACTAAGCAGACCTAATCCTGATTGATTTCAGAGGATGTGCCAAAATTGGCTAGCGTCTATCATTGATTGCTGCTGGTGCTTTCCCAAGGCAGCTACACAGAGATAACCAGTTATCTTTCTTTTTTCCAGCCTTGTGTTTGGTACTTATAAATCCCTTCCCTACTGTTTGCAATTTCCTCCTCAATGCTGCCTGGCAGCTCTTCTCCCTTACTCTCCCTCAGATTTCTTTCTGCAGATTTATGATTATAGAATTTTGCATAGAAGCCTTGTGCCTTTGGGGCATAAATACTTCTCTGATAAGTAGCACTCATGGCGTTTTGAAAAAAATAAATAAATAAGACCACTCAGATTTCATAGAGCAGTTCCATACCATATAGTTTTGTAACAAGCTTGCTCAGAAAGAATTTGCAAGGAAGACACTCTAGTCTAGTAGTCCTCTATCTTTTGTCTGGTGCACCATGACCCTTAGTTTGAGCAAAGTAAGGAAGGCTAGGATTTTGCTAAGTATATGCCTAAGAAAAATAACATTTTCTCCACAAGTTCAGAACCATATAGGTACATCACATTATTCACAATGAAACAGTAAACCTCACGTTGAGCTTGTGTTTTGAGGATTTTATGGGTGGGCTATACATGCTAGTAAAATTGTGACAATAAGATGCTCTTTCTGCCAAAGATAGACTTGAGGGTCACATTTCAGTGCCACATTAAGAGCAAGACTTTAAACTCAAGCTGGGGTCATTTCTTTCCAGCAGCTTTTGCTATTGTAACAGACCAGCAGAAGAAGATCAAAATCAAATTGATCAAAATTAATATCAATCAAACAAGTTGTATTTTTCATTTTTCAAAAACAAAACCTTTGAATAAGGAGGCTAACTCAGAATATGCAGAACCAAGTTGTCAAGACCGGATTAGTGAAAACTGCTTGACATAAATAAATGTTATACTGTATGTGTCTGACATTTTGCAGCTATATCTCATATAACAATAGACAGCTTTATTAATCCAATTTCTTCACTGGATTCTTAACTCTTTCATAAGGTATTTTTCCCATCTGGCCAAAGTAAACAGGGTGGGAGAGAATTGAGACCCACTTCAATTTTTTATGGTCCTTTTTTAGTTTGACTCTTAATTGAGATGCTGGATAAGAAGGTCTGTCTGGTACAGAAACATCTCCATTCTATCTTGGTTAAGGACATGACTGGCCTTTTGACAAATCGTTTAATCTATTCAGCACAGAAAAAGCTGAATGCTGTGACAAGGGAGCAGAGAGATGATTTAAGATCCTGGAGAGGGGCAAGAAGAGTTATATCTTGTATGTGATGGTTTAATTCAATATTGCAGACACATGTGAAGTTAGAGTTTGATGAAACAAAACAGGAATAGGATGATGATCGAAAAAAGATGTATTCTTGTTTCATTTCTACAATCTACAATAGCATTATTTGAAAATCCAAGAGAGAAAAATAAACATTTACACTGCTGAAAATACATGAATTTTATTCAGTGCCTGTCTGTTAGGAAGTGTCATAAAAAAAGAGTACACATCTGTAAAATAACATCAGTACTGATGGGCATTTGGGGAAATGCCAATGGGGCATATAGAACAAGGCTCCACAACTAGTTATGCCTTGATCTTAGACTGTTGTCATCAGTTTTAAACTGTTTTGAAGGCTCTTATATTTTGAAAAAGAAAGGGAAGTTGTGGGGGGAGAGATATATAATATGTAAAGGGGAGAGGAACAAGGGAGTGGGCGGGTTTATACATAGCACTAAGGTAAAATGTGACTTGTTATAACTTTTGCTTAGATATTGCTGAAGCTAGTCATATATTCTCTGTATTACTAAAACTCTTGTGTCTGTTTGTAACTTTCAATTGGCAGAAATGGTGTATTATAGGACAACCATTCTTGAAACAAGGTACTTCAAATGAGTTAATTTACAGAATGTGTCCAACACCTAGGATGCATTACTCCTGTGGGATTGAAATTTGGCTAAGCTGTGGCCACTTCAGCACCATTCCACTTGCTGACCACATTTGCCAAAAACCTGTAGGTTGCGTGGCACATGGGAAGATGGAACAGCCATATCCCTCTGTCCTCTTTCCTACCTCCCTCTGGCCCCTGTACCCAATTGATTGGCAACACAGCCCTATGAGTGAGTAACAATTTGATATTTTGGAACCAAGGCTGAAATTTGAAATCTCTTAATAGGAGGGCAGTGAAAGAAGGTTGAGGGAATGATTAAGCTGCCTGCTGGTGTGGTAGGGCTGGCTGCAGGGGGCTAGCAGTTGATAGGGGGGCGTTTTATCAGGTTCGCCTGATTCACCAGTTGCGACCTTTTCTGGACCGG
>NW_015386557.1:72971-77317 GCF_001527695.2 Protobothrops mucrosquamatus | reverse complement strand
CATGGTTGTTCCAGCTTGCGGGACTGGCCTAGGGGAATTTTTAGAGGGGGTTTTAAATTTATCTTAATTGGATCAAATTCAAATATTTCCCTTTTAATTAATTTTAACCTGTAATGTTATTTTTGTATTTTTATCTGATTGTTAGCCGCCCTGAGTCCGCAAGGAGAAGGGCGGGATATAAATTTAATTAATAAATAAAATAAATAAATAGGTGAGCCCTCCTTCTCTCTGCAGGGAAGGAGCCCTTGGGAACACATCAGGATGGGGAGCAGGGATGCAATTTTCCTTGCGTCCGCAGTCCCCCTGTTTTCCCTCCCCTCAACAAATTGGCAGGCAGTTCTGTGGATTAGCCAAGAAAGAGAGTAAGGGATTTCTGATGCTCCCTGCCAGTTTTCCACAAGCAAAGTCAATGGGAAAGCCAGCAGAAAGTTGGAAGTTGTTCCTGCTTTTTTTTTGCTTTTTTCTCACTGCATCGTCATTCTGTTTCTCTGTTTACATAAAGAAATCTCTGAAATAATGACCCAATGGATCATCGGTTGTTTAGTAGTAAAATGAAAATAAATAGGGATCCCAAGCTGATGCAAAAAAGAAGCATCCTTTGAAGACAAAAAAAGAACATTATATCATGGTGGCCTGAACCTCCAAATATTTGTGTCTAGCATGGCATTTTCTGCTGTAGTGTATGCCTCCATCTGCATCCAGCTACTCTAGTCTAAATCATTTGTTTTCAGCGGCAATTAAAAGATAGTCTTTCTATGTTTCCAGCAATTCCTCGTGATGTCTCTATCCTGCATTCTTAACTCTTTCAGTCTGGAGGGACTGGTCTTTACCATTACTCAGATCTGGACAGATATGTTACATAGTTACTGCATGATGAATAATCAAAGGGAGAGAGTCCCCGGGTTCTAAAAGGTGTAAATGAATAATCACAGGAAGCTTGTTGGAGATTCACTATCCTTCTGCTTCCTGCATGCTTCAGAAAATCTGTAATTATGTTTAGTAATCCTTTAATTGTATTGATTTTAGTTGAGGCAATAACCTGTCTTATTAAAGGCTCATTCTCTGTATTGTGACTTTCTTCCAATAATAATTGGATCAAGTCCCAAAGATTCTTTTTCACGAGGCAATTAGACTTTTTTATTTTTCCTTTGAAGAAGTTTTGCTTCTCATCCAAGAAGCTTCTTCAGCTTTGACTGAATGGTGGGGAAGTTTATTCAAGCTTTCTGGAAATGTCTTCAAAGAAAAAACAAGAAAGTTCAGTTGCCTTGTGAAAAAGCATCCTTGGGACAACTATGACCTCGATAACTGAGAATTTCCATAGACAATTGGATCAAGTTTTTTTCCCTATTTTGGTTCACTCTTAATTCTTCTTAACAATAAATGTAGAGCGCTATTGTAGGTAGGTAGGTAGGTAGGTTGGTAGGTAGGTATGTAGGTAGGTCGAGATAGATAGATAGATAGATAGATGATAGACAGACAGACAGACAATTTGGTAAATGAATTGAATTAAAATGCCATGCCCAAGCCAACAAATAAATCAGATCTTCAAAGAACTAGCTTTCAGCAAATGAGAGAAATCCTGTCTGAGTCCCCAAAGCAATTCCATCACACGGCTTCTGAATGATTTTCCCACATAAATGCAATTCTCTAGAAAAAAAGCTAACACTGTAAGGTTTGAGGACTATATATCAGTTTTGGCCTGCTTCCTATAAGAAGAATATATCCTGTCTTCCCCTTTCTCTCACGATAAGGCCAGAAAGCAAAAACATGAATGTGTTTTATAAAAACATAGATTTTTCTTCATAAACTTTTCTTGTCTTTGGACCTTAACCATCTCTCTCGAGATACTCTAAATAGACTTCTTTCTACTGATGCACACAAATGGGGAGCAATGAATGAACCTAAAGAAGCAGAGAATTACTTCCTCAATACCTTCTTTAAACATGTGATCCAGAGGCTGAGGCTTCTCAACCTTGATTTAGCTTAATGAATGGATCTTGTCAAATATTGACTGATGGGCTGGAGTTGGAATGGGCTGGAGTTGGAATTCCTCTTTTTTACTTTATGTCCTTATTTTTGAAAGAAGAGAAAATGTAGATAATAGCAGAAAGGGCTACCTGAAATGAAGGAAAATAGGGATGTGTAAAAGGAATTTTAAAAATACTGTATAGCCTTTTCAGTTTTTCGTGACAAGATGTAACAGAAAAAAATATCCCTGTACATAATTATTACATTCCTCTTCTTTTTTCCTCCCCCCCCCAATTAGATGTTTGAAAAAAGAGGGCACAAATTTGTTTGAGGAGAAAAAGGAAGGCAATCTAATACAGCAGTAAAAGGTGTGGTAAAAGGTTAGATCTGAGAAGATGACTCTAAAAATTTATGCAAGAAGAAATAGTGTTTGGGATTATGAGGTGAATCTATATGCCAGAGCACAGTCCCTTTAAACTTCTTGCTGAACCCTGTTTCAATTAGAAAAGAGTTCTCATGATACTAAGACTTATCTTTATGTATTACCTTATGATTTAGATCAGGCATGTCAAACATGCGGCCTGCAGGCTGAATGGGGCCTATGTAGGCCATGCCCGCCCCGGCCCCGCAAAGGCAAAAAAAGTCCCGATACATCACAATATGGCCCGTGATGCGATTGGGTTTGACACCCCTGATTTAGACCGACATTGGTTGAAATTATGTCACCCCTCCCAAGCATTCACATGGTGCTGTCCAAGGTGCTGGGACTTACTGCACATTCTGAATTGCAGTGTGTCATAATTCAATAATGCCCAATTATAACATGATTAATTTTGCCTTACCCAACAGTACTAGCTTGTGCTTGATGCATAGAACTAAGCTCAAGGAAAAGGACCATTTTGCTAAAGATAGCTCAGGTCGCATATCGTAAAGTACAGATCTAATTAGCTGCTCTGTATATGGATTGCCTAACAGCATGGAGTAGCCAAGGAAGTTTGCTTATTCACGCAGGTTTTTCTGCAATGTAATGTATCTGTATATTGTCCTAATATGATCTAAACACTTTGTCTAAAAATTGCTTTAGCTTGCTTAAAATATTGTACCAAGTAAATTTAATGAAATTTGTAATTCATTAAATTACAGCATTCTGGTTTTGCTTGGTCACAGCAATATATCCTCTTAACTTTCTGACACCAAGCAGGTTCTAGTCAGATTCTGTGCAAAGGTTGCTAATTACCAACATGGAGAAAGAGACCGATGGTCATGGTGATTCACACAGATTGTTACAGTCCTTGTGGGGGAGAGGGGAGAGTGTCATCCCTTTACATTAATTACCATATTTCTTCCTTTCTTGAATTTCCAACCTGGATTTCCATCTCCAACCAACAGGGGAAACACTGGAAGCAGAAGAGACAAATATATATCTTGGGGAACAGGGGTTGTACCTGTACGACAGATTGTCCAGAGCAGAGGCTAAACACCATATTGCAAAAGTTCTAAATCACACCATCATCTCCCTACTTTTGTTCCTTCCTCCTCCTTCCCTGCAAAGCATCCTGTTATGAGCAATCTTTATTTATTTATTTATTTATTTGTATCCCTTTATTGTTTTTACAAGTCACTCAAGGTGGCAAACATATCCAATACACCTACCTTCCTCCTATTTTCCTCACAACAGCCTTGTGAGGTGAGTTGATCTGAGGGAATGTGACACAAGGTCACCCAGCTGGCTTTTATAGCTAGGTTGGGATTTGAACTCATGGTCTCCTGCTTTCTAGCCTGGTGCTTTAACCACTTAACCATTTAACTTTTGTCCATCGCAGCAGTGCAAAAAGATACTATAAGCATATCAATCTGGGTTGTGTTTGTTTTCCCCACTCAGGTACCTTTGAATCTTGAGCCAAAACTTCAATATGGCATTGAGAAAATTATCAGAGGAAATGAGATTGGGGACTGGAAGGCTGATCTATAGGATTGAAACAGATTGCTGTAGAAATGCAGTGCAGTTCGTCATTCTTTGAGGCTCAGCTCCGCTTCTAGAAAATGCATACAGTATTTATTGTTGTCAATTAGTTCATTTTCCTATTTTGTTCCTGACGCTTCTTATGGCTTTTGTTAAAAATAATGACTATCACATTATAAGCCTGCAGGCAAGCAGTGACCCAGCTCACATATTGTACAAAACTTTAATTACATTTTATTGTATAATATATAAACAACTGGATTTGCATAACACATGGAGGTATAAACAATGCTTTACAAACTACAATTTATAGTTTAACACAGCATAGCATAGTTTCATATATGCTATGCTAAAAATCTAGCCTATATTGAAGCTTAGAGCAATGACTGAGAAAGCCCTCACTTATTGTTTCAAT
>NW_015386557.1:50172-72541 GCF_001527695.2 Protobothrops mucrosquamatus | reverse complement strand
CTTAATAAAAATATTTATGGCTTTAATCCATTATTTTCAGACGTTTTTGGATATTTTGGTTATGACTTTCCAGTACTTTGGGGGATATTATAGTAACCACCACAAATGATAAAATGTTCCTTTTTTGTTACTGCATTTCCAATTACTGTTATATGATTTATCCTTTTATCCATTTTGTAATTGTCAACGGAGTTATATATATCACCTTTAGAACATTTTGTACCAATTTTTCCTTCATTTATATCTTGATGTATATTTGATTGATTTTTTTCTTCATAAGTCTTCCCATTGATCCATCATTACTGCCTCTTTGAAATTTTGCAACTATTTTATCGTACAATTTTTTAATCTCTTGCCTCGACAACATATTTAAATAGCAATTGCTGTTGTCTTTCATAAGTTCATAAGTCTTTCATAATTTTCTTGTTTTGGAAGGGGACCCTGTTCCAGTAATTAATCTAAGAGAGATGTCATGCTAAACTATAAGTGATTGGTTTACTTATGCCTTGGCAGAACCATAGCATAATGAGTTACAAGAATATATTCAATCGTAATTTATTTTTATTAGTTAGTTTTATACCTCTATAGTAGTTAACTTATTTGGAATTTTTAAAGAATAAATAAATATAGGCATTGGATATAAATGGAGTTCTCTGGGCTTGGTCCTTGCTTGTACATGTTTCACTATCAAGTAGGTAACATCATCAATGTGCAACATCTGCAAGGCAACAACTACGCTCAGAGAGCACCAAGAATTCCAGTTTAATCCTGAGCTACAGATATTCTCTTCTATTGGAACCCGAGTATGATTTCAATTACTACCAAAAGCAGTATGATTCCAGCTGGCATTTGGCCCTTAGTCTAGTTTAAACGAATGACATCTATGATGTATTTTACTTTTATTGTTGATTTTTATTACTTAAACAATATTCCACCCCTTATTCTTGTTTTAAGATTATTGTACCAGCAACTTTTTAAACCGTAGAATAACAAAATAAGGTAGAGCAGTGATGGCGAACCTTTTAGAGACTGAGTGCCCAAACTGCAACCCAAAACTCACTTGTGCATCGTCGGGTGCCAGGTGGGTGTGGCCCATTGGCTGGGTGTGGCCATTTGGGGGGGTGGCCATTTGGGGGGGCATGGCCAATTGGGGGGGCGTGGCTGCGGTGGTAATGGCAGACTGGGCGGGACTAAAAAGTTCAATCAATCAATTCCAACTTTGCAAGATCTTTTTTTTCCCGTGAGAAGTTGAAATTGACTGATTGATTGAACCTTTTTTTTTTTGACATGGCGGCGGAGGCCTAAAGCGAAAAGGTTTTATAAAATCCAGCTGAAGGCCTAGCACTGGGGCGACGGTGCGCGTGCCCACAGAGAGGGCTCTGAGTGCCACCTTTGGCACCCGTGCCATAGGTTCGCCACCACTGAGGTAGAGTGACATTTGGCACATATCATTATTATATGGGGAGGAGCTATTTTATATTCCTTGGATGGATAACCAATATGGATCTGACTCAAACTTAGATTGTCCAAGCTCTGAATTCTGGAGCACAATATGTGACTGCTTAGGGATAAAGCATCTTGACTACTTCTTTTAATCTGACGTATTTGTTGCTTTTGGATTTTCCACTGTACTATTTTTTTAAAGCAGCTTTGTTACATTAACAAATTGTTATTGCATTATTTATCTTCCATTAGTTCTGAGAAAGAGCTCTGACCTCAATATCTTCCTTGGCAGGACACAGACTGAAAGAGTAGTGCCCCCCCCTCCCGAACTTCAGACCCCATGAAGCAAAAATGCATTCCAGTAGGAGTTCCCTTCAAAAACTTTACAATCTGGAGATCAACAATGACGTTTTTGTTAAGCAATAATAAGCAAGGAAGGATCAATCCCAAGCTCAATGCCACATTTTCTTTGGCTGATGGCATTAAAGAATGATGCCTACACAGCTTCCTTTGCATCTCCCAAAATAAATCATTTAGAAAAATTTAAAAAATATTAAATTTTTACATTCAGTAAAGAGAGGACAGCCTCAATCTTCACTTTCAGAGGGAAGCATCCCCCACTTTCACAGCAGCTATAACTTTAAGTCCTATTCTGGAAGCATGTACTATAAGCATCAAGTACGTGTCTATGAATTCAAAATACACGGCTTCCTTATCTATTTATAGCATGTTGTATTCATTATACTGTTTTAAAATGTGCATCAGTTTTATTCTTTTCTTGGAATTAAAAAAAAATAGAAAAAGACTAAACATGCTGATGAAATCCTTCAGCCAGTCTTGATAGCTTGAATTCTGGGTTAGCCACAGATTTTCTTTTCTTTTCAAATCCAAATACTTTGAGCCAAGGCTTCCTGAAACAGCAGTAAAGGAAGATGTGTACTTGGTCAGGAAAAAGTCCAGTAAGCTCATTTGGAGCCAGATCAAAAGCTGGCTCCCTTCATAGTGGAAAGTCACTTTTTATTAAAGCGGTCTGACTTTAAGAGTTTCTGATTATTATTATTTTAAATCGACACCTGACTACCACCCGGACAGAGTGAGGCGCTCTGCACATGCTCACAGAGAAACAGTTTGTGCTTTATTCACATGATCCTGAACTCCCATGGCTTTTCTCGGGATTCACGCCCGGACACTTACTAGTTGTACCAGTCTACTACTCCTTCGTATTTTTTCTCTGCCTGCCGGAGCTGCGAGACCAAGCTCTCTTCTGCATCGCCCAAGCGTACAGTATACTCTGCTTACGCGAACCCCAGCGCTAGCTTGCCTCGTGAGCGAACACACACACACACACACACACACACACACACGTACGCGCGCCCACGAGCCGCTTCCCACTTGCCATAATTAGCCTTCCCGACCGCCTCCTTGGCTCTCCACCCCACTAGCCTGTCCGCGGACGGACCTTAGGTAGAAAGCGGCTGGCCGAGGCGGGGTTCCCCCAGCTTGCTAGTCCCGCTGGGCGGGGGGCGGGCGGTACGCTTTCTTTCGCGCGCTACTTGGAGTCGCGTCCACACCACGCCAGAAAAACAAAAGGCATCGGCCTCGCAAACGGATGGGGTTGCTGGCACCCTGCAGAAACCCAAGCTGGGCGGAAAACGGAACCGGACCGGTTGCCGCACCTCCCTTATTTGCGCCGATCGCCTCCAGGGACCCTCGGCTGCTCTGCAAGGTAAGGCAAGGCGAAGCGCCTCCGCCTCTCCCGCCTCTCTCTCTCTCTTTCTCCCCGTCCCTTCTGGCTGCGCAGGCAGCTGCCTCTTTCTGTGGGATGACCCGGGCTTGCTGCAGAGCACCTGCCGTGATGCGGTTCGGTCTGGATGGTTTGGTTTTCCTCTTCTGGCTTTGCCCGTCCACGCTTGCTCGCTTTACTCCTGCAGCGGGAAAGAGGCAAGAAACCCACTCGAGGCTCCAAAGCTCCGTCCGCTGCTGCGCCAAAACGCCAACTCGACGAGAGGGGATTGGTTTTTTTCTGCAGACGGTTTCAGGAGGGTGCGCTGAAGCCACTCAGGGCGGCAAATTGCTGCAGGGACTCCGGCCTCTGCGGGCGCGCTTGGGTGCCGGCGGAGAGGCGATGCTTCCTCTCCCCTCCGCGCGTGTTTATTTGGTCGTGTTTTCGCGTGCAGTGCTGTTCCGTTGACCGCCCATCTATACTGCGGCGACTTTCCCCGCGCGGTAGGTCGCAAATGTTAATAAATTTACCTCACGGATGCCGAGTTGGGCGGAACGGACTGGACTCTTCGTGGAGGATCGGCTTCTCTACGCGCGAGGGTCTGCTCGGCGCTGCCACGCGCCTTTGGGGTTCGCGTGGTCTCCCGTGCAGTGAAACTCAAGAGATTTAGACCCAGAATTCTTTTGGATTCTTTTAGGGGCCTTACAGATGGATTTGAAAGAGCACCACTTCCCCCCACCCCATCCATCCTTCCTCTTTACATCACTTTGTAGTTTCCGCAGATAGATTTTGTGTGGGAATTCCAAAATCGATTGAGAAATCTGGGCTGATTTGCATATGCAGGGCTGCCTTCAATTGAGTGCTGATCCGAATTGGCAGAGTCTAAAGCAGATTGTCGTCCAGTTGTGTTAGGATGGTGCCTGGACATAGTGTGAGTTTTCCATGGGGAAGGCTGATTTAAAGGCATAAAAGAGCGTTATTGAAACTAAAAAAAAAAAAAAAAGTCTTAAGTGCTGCTGGTTGATGTGCATCATTTCTCTGGGTCAGGGTATTTGCATGGATGAGTCTGCAAACAGTGTAGAAACTTTTGGCTCCAGATTATTCAATGGAAGGCCATCATTTCTGACTACTCAGGCTACCAGTTTGATTAAGGCCAAGCTTCTTTGAGAGGTTCCTTTTCTTTTACAGTATCCTAGCCTTTCTTTAGCGCTGTCCTTTCCAGCCAAAGGTTGGGCTTTAAGCCAGGAGGCTGAGGCAATTCCACATTGGTGTTGAATCCTGGGCGGATTCCAGACAAGATTTTTATTATGCCAATGTCACAGCTCACTCACAGCATTTTTCGAAAGGTTCAAACCACAAAGTCACTTGATATTTGCAACCCATTTGCGCTTTTCCACCTGCTTCTCTCTCACTCCAGTAAAAAAAATATGTCAAAGAATCCTTCAGCTGGAAGAACCCCAAGTAATCTGGTTTTATAGGGTTGTGAATCACAGCTAGACATTCATTACAGGTTGGCCTACCTCTGTCCCCAAGGAAGTCTGTACCAAAGGCTCCTATTACGATCACTTCATGCTCCTGGATTTGTTGTTAACGATGCTACTGGTCCAGGAGCTGTGGCTGGCTGATGAACTTCAGTCTCATATAAAATTTCAAACATGCTTTTCCAGCAGGGCAGGCAACCTGCAACTCACTAGAAGTTTGGGCAAGTCATAAAGCTTTATGAGGGTTATAATTCAGAGCACCTGGACATCCGATAGCAATGGCCATCTAAAGTTTGATTTAGAGCTGCCCACAATTGCACATAGACGACACTGCATACCTACTCTGCAAAGGGGTTGATGGGTAAGCGGAGGTTGCAGATGGCTGTAGACGGGCCGATGCGCACACATTTCAAATCCCAACTGCGCCTTGTATGGAGATGTGCATCCTGTGTGCTGATTGGTTGATCCACTTCCTGTTCTGTACTTGCTGTTTGAGTGTCCCCCGAGCCAGAATATTAACATTCACTGAAATATAAATGGAACACCTGTGCAATCATCCCCGAAAGAAAGGTGTATATATGTTCCCTGTTGCATAGTGCCAGAGAAATTTAATCCAGGCTTAACCTGGAACAAGGGGAAGGTAGGCTCTCCACGTGGCACTTTAGGAACCCATATTCATAGCAATGGAGTAGAGGTCTGGTTACATCTAATTCATAAAATCCTGTGGATTTTTTTTTTCCCTGAGGCTATATGAGTGCTGCTGAAATGAATGGAGAGCATTATTTTCGAACACATGAACTTTTGATGGATTATGCTCTTCATTAATGATTGGCTGGGAGTGGGATGTTGTGATGTAATTTATTTCACCTCTGGCACTTCAGAGCCTTGGACCAGCTATGCTTTTTACTTGCCCAGGGCCGTTAGCAACAATAGTCTTGCTTAACATGCGGCTGCTGTGTTTTGGGAGGGACGATTAGGGAAAATTCACTTGTTTTTCTTCCTAGCTAGCAGTTGATAACCTGCTGTTGGAAACAGAGGAACGTCATCTGCAAAGCAGGGCTACCCTGCTTGCCCAGAATGCAAGTGGAGAGCATGTGCTGCATCCCAAATAGTAGAAACCAAGCAGCGTATCTTGTACAACAAGCCAAGGGAAAGCGAGTTCCAGCATTCTTTCCATTATTTTCTTTCAGTTTTGGTGGTACAGATTCAAGCTAATTCGGTGAGTTTGTGTGTGTTTGTGTGTGAGAGAGAAAGAGAAGAAAGGGAAATGAAAGCAGAAAAAGCAAGCTTTGTCAGTGTCAGGTCACAACAGTTTGAATGTTCTTAACAACTGGTTTTGGAAACCTTTACAATGAAAGGACACAAAAGATCACACATATGACCTTTAATGTATGTCTAGGGTGGAAGGTGAAGGGTCTGTGCCGGTAACCCCAGTATCATAGCCACTAGCTATGCTATGTACTTTATAGCCAAGTAGGAATTTGATATGGATTCTGGGGGGATGGGTTGCCAGGTGGGGGTGAGGTTCCATAAATTCATCTGATATTTTCACAACAGCTCTTTTTGCCCCGAGTTCCCCATCCCACTGTATTCAGTGGTCAGAAATATTTTCAGCTCTTTAATAAGAGGGAAGTGGAACCTAATTGTAAAAGGAATTCGTCTGATTATGTTTCTGCATCTCAAATTGCATAACAGTGTGTTATGCAATTGCTATAGTTTGCCAATTGCCACTTTGGTTTGATTAAAGCACCAGGCTACAAACTGGGAAACTCTGAGTTCTAGTTTTGCCTTAGCTATGAAAGCCAGGTGGGTGACCTGGGGCCAGTCACTCTCTTTCAGCCCAACTGGCCTCACAGGATTATTGTTGTGAGGAAAAATAGGAGGAAGGCGTATTAGGTATACTTGCTGCCTTGTGTTATTTAGCAATAGCAATAGCACTTAGATTTATATACCACTTCACAGTGCTTTGCAGCACTCTCTAAGCGGTTTACAGAGTCATCCTATTGCCCCCAACAATCTGGGTCCTCATTTTACTGACCTTGGAAGGATGGAAGGCTGAGTCAGCCTTGAGCCAGAATTGAACTGCCAAGCTGCTGACAGCTGGCAGTCAGAAGAAGTAGCCTGCAGTACTGCATTCTAACCACTGTGCCACCACGTCTCTTTATGAAAACAATAGGATATAAATAAATGTGTTCCCTGCAAATTGAAATTTCTGGTGCATATGTGTAGAAATCATTGTAGATTAAAGGAGTGAAAGGCCACCTGGCTGTCATAAATCTGTATTGTTGCAGTTAGGACAGGCCCAAATCATAAGAGCCATCTGTATTTATCTGTTAGAGAATTCAAGGATATTGCCTGGTATTTCTTAAGTTTTCTTTGTGGTGGTGTGTTATTTTGAAGTCTGTTTTTGTCGTAAAATGGGAAAACTGTGCACTCTGGAGCTGTTAACTCTGAAAAATACAATTTTACAAAAGACAATAAAAAGACAAAAAGACAAAAGACAAAAAAAACATACAAATTCAGTGGCTAATGAAGTACTCCAAATGTTTAGCTAATTAATGTTAGAAAATTTTGTTTATTCATTTATGATACATACAGACTGTTTTAATTTTTGAGGGCTTTTGATACTGTAGTATAGAAACAGCAACATCAGTGCAGCTAGTGTTCACTTGTGGTTCTATGAAGTTGTCCGACATAGGTGTAATGCTGCAATGGTATGCAATCAGTTCACATTCAGTTGGCCTATTTTGCTTGTATTCATTGGAAACTTGCCAATAAATTTCATTATTTGTATGCATGTATTTATGCATGAACATATTTATTTATTAACTTTATAAACTACCTAATTTTAGAAGCTCTGCATGTTCCATCACCTAGCATACCATGTAATTTTTGTGATAGCAGAATTTGCAAAATTCGTAACCGTCTCCCTAACCTGATCCCTTCTAGTTCTGTTGTACTCCAATTTCCGTTGCTGTCTTGTTGGGCGACAGTGATGGAAGTTAAAGTAAACATTTGGACAGTGTCACGGGACAGAAAACTGCTTTTAACTAGAACCATCTATACACTTGTAGCCCTTAACGTTGATCCATAAAGCATGAAACAGTGTTTCAAACTATGCAGTCACTTGGGAAACACATACTGTGCTTACTGATACAGGTTTGTGATAAAGAACTCTGCATAAGTGAAACCAAACAAATCCTTGCTGCTGATTAACATGCCTTTTCCAAGAAAGTCAGAGAGATGATTAAGCCTGCTGTTTTGCTTACTGTACTCCTCAGTCTTTTTCCTGCAGTGAAACAATTGCTCTTTTTGCATGACGCTTAACTGGAATTGGGCCAAGGATAAAGTTCATCCAAACTGGTGTTTATTTTGGGGGGGGGGGCTAAGTAACTCTTTCTCCATCTGCAATTAAGATAACATCCTAGAGAGGTTCAGCGAACATTTGGTCTCTATATAGGCAGTCCATTTTTGTGACTCTTTTAGTTTTACCATATCTGTTGGCGGAAAAAAATATTGTGGGTGTATATTGTGAGAACCTTGGGCAGCAGAAGACTAAAATAATAAAGCAATTCATAAAGGAAGCTGGTCTTTTTTTAAAAAAAGACAATTTGTATTAGAAAATTACATATTGATAGAAAACATGAATATCTTATTTACCTGTATTCTGAGTAAAAGAATTAAAGGTCATGTAATTTCCTAGACGATATGCAGCCTAGTATGGTGTTTATTCCATTGTCAGAGGAGATAAAGATAAATTGTGAGGACAAAGAGCAGGAACTGGAAGTAATGACAACCCTGAGAATACCAGTCTAGCCAATTAGAAGCATAGCCTGAAAAGGTGCACACATATCCAACAATACGCCCTCCTTGACCCATTACAGAGTCATGCTGGCCTGATCTTTCCACCCCAGATATTTTACTTACTTGGTTGGTGTCATTATTTATTTATCTGCCTCAGCTGAGAGAACTGTAAATTTGGCAACCAGTTGGGACACCCTTACGCATGTGTTACCGGTGCACAAAGTTGTGAAAAGAAATCTAGGAAGTGGAGGGGAAATGTCTTAGCCAGTCATGTCATGTAAACAGGAAAATTACCTACCTATATAGCAGCATTTTATTTGGTGTTTTATTAACTTTTCCTATCCCGTTGTATTTTCCTGCTTCCCTCTCTCTGTTGACATTTCCATAAAGTGCAGGTTTAGCTCTATTGATGAAAGGGGGATTCCATGACAAAGATGCCTCTCTTTAGGTAAATAGGAGTGCAGCATTTAAGGCCACATGCAACTGAAATAAATGTTTAGTGAAATTACTAAATACTATAAATATATTTAATATTTATACTGTACATTGACTTGATCTGCAAGTTTATATAATTCGATAAAGAAGTTCCTGTCTGAAATTGCTTATAGAGAGATTTGTTAGTTATATTCTGCAGGACTCTATATAGCCTGAATCTCGTCAAGGTAAATAAATTATCAGTTTTTTTTAGTTCTGGGAGGTCAGGTCTACATGGTTTGGGAGAAATGAAACGTGAAGCAATTAATGACATTGTTCTGATCCTATGTAACTTTTATTGTGTGGTTTTACTTTTTTTTCTACATTTGGCACCCAATACAGATAATAAAACACACAATACAATAATTAAACTTAAATAAAGCTAAGTTTTTTTCTAAAGGGGACATCAGATGAAGAACTACACACTGTCCTAATTTGTTTCTCTGATCAATAATAATGTTGAGATTGCATTTCCCATTGGCAGGATGACAGCAACTGGCTGAAATGGTTTCTGATAGTTCTTTTCTTTTTTTTTCAATTACAGGGTAAAATAGCTCCTTCTTTTTATCCTTTCTTGCTTCCAAGCACATCAAAATCAGATATTGGGAGTGTTCTGAAATTACTTCTGACTCTGAATTCCAAAATCAAGATTCCAGAATCACATTTTTGAATAGTCTTCAAAGGGCACAGCTGCCAAAGCCTTTATATGGTCATTACTGTTTTCTTAGTATCTTTTGAAGAGTGTTAAGAGAATCGCAATGACTATTGCAGCAAAAAATGATGAACTGGTTACTGTCAAACAGAGGGGAATGTGTTGTCAAACACAGGGGAATGATCTGACATAGACGGTCTGCAAGACTAACCCAGGTTGCTATGTCACAGAGAAAGGTTGCTCTATTTTCTGTGTGTGTGCCTGAGGTCCACTGGAAAATCACCAACAGCTTTCATCACTTTCATAAAACCATAGCAGGTACAAACATCCGGAGCATTGTTATTGCAGGAAAAAAAAAACTTCGAAAATGAAAACGTATGAAAAAAATAATTCATTATTAGCATCAGCATTGTTTTTGGCTTCTTCAACATACATTCAGACTCTTTCCTTATGATTCCTTTCACGTTATCCAAGTGGAATCAAGGGTGTGGGAAGAGAGAGAAAGCACCAAGACCCACTGGGACAATGCAGAGTTTGAGAAATGTTACCCTAGAATGTAATGCTCAATTTTAAGAAGCGAAGAGAGAGAAAACATGGGGCTCATGTTACTGGCAGGAGGCAACAAGCAGGACTGCTGCTACTTTTGTCCCTTTGTGTTCCTCATCCATAAAGAGGTTCTGCCACTCCTTTTAGCCCCCTCTCTCCGCAAATAACCTAGCAAAAATTGATCTCTAAACAAGCAGAGCCAAGATTTACTTGGCATCAGTTTATTGGAAAGGCAAGTTCTTGGACCTTAAACAGCAGAGTGTCAGATGAAAATCCAGTAGGTGAAGAAGTCTTTTGATTTTCCTGCCTGCCTTGCACCTATTTATTTGGTCAAGTTATATAGCCACCCATCTCAGCAAATGACACAGTGAACAATATTTAAAATTGCAATGACAACTATAACAAAATACGTTCGAGCCAAGAGAAATTTGGCAATCACTAACACAACCAGGAGACAGGTTGTTTCACACTCTTGGGGGCCCGGGTCTGGGAAGAAGCCAGGTTTTTAGGGCCAATAAATGGCCAATCAGGATGTGGGTCATCCTGATCTCCAAAGTGTTTTTTTTTATGAACAGCAGCCCTGCTGGGAGGTCCCCACAGCAAATCTCTCATCCTGAATTTTGCTGGATTTGAGGAGGACAATGGTTGACAATGTCATTTTGGAAAGGTGTGTGTTGCTAAGCAACCGCTAGCTTCTGACTTTTCTGCTTGTGGGGGAAAAGTGCTGGAGAGGGAGGAAAAGAATGCAAAGTGATCTGGTGAACACTTTAAAAAAATATTAAAATTGAGTTTGGAGTGAGAAAGATGTGTGCTCCTGGCATGAATGTTGGAGGCCCTTGGAAGTCTGACTTCCAAATCCTGCTCAGGTCATGAAGAGTATCATTTCCCCCTCAGTTGAAGAGAAGGAGGGAGGTTTTGGGTATGGATTTGGAGGGCCCAGCTTAGATGAAAACCAAATACCTTGCCTGCCTAAATGGGTTAGAATTTGTGGACCTCTCAGAAGGTGGCATCTAGTTCCAGCTTCTTTGTAGGGTTGCAAGATCTGCTACATGTTACCTTGATCAGGTCTCCCACAGAAATCGGACAGACATATAATTTTCACTCTGAAAGAAATATGGGTTAAACCCCTTTGAACTGAAGGGAATTACATGCTTCCATTAAAACAAAAGTAGTCCCAACACCTCCAAAATTACCTTTTCATCAAAATTTGCTTTTTGCTTGACAAGCAATTTCTTTTTAACATAGAGGGTTATTTTTTCATAGAGAAGAAGTTTGCTCTTGCAGCCTGAAAGGGAAAAATTCTGTCAACTTGGAGAAAAGGGAACCTGAATCTGGCTTAGATATTCCTGGCATTCCACAGTTGAAATGAACTGCCAGCCTGGAGCTTTATATTTCATTACCCAAACTAGGTTACATCATCAGATGATATTAGCCACCTTGGGTCTAAGTCAGTGATGGCGAACCTTTTAGAGACTGAGTGCCCAAACTGCAACCCAAAACCCACTTATTTATTGCAAAGTGCCAGGGCTGCATCAGCATTGTGGTTCCCTCAGGGAGGGCAGGGTGTGTGGCCCACTGGGTGGGCATGGCCAGGGTGGTCACAGCAGACTGGGTGGCTGTGGCCAAGTAGGCGTGCCCACCTCCATGCTCTAACACCTCTACTTGAGCTTGCTAGCTGGCCATTTTGCCTGCTTTATGCTGGGCGGGGCTGCTGCTCCAGGCGGCAGCGGTGTAATGGACCTGGGTGAGCTGCTAGTGGTGGCGGTGCGTGTGCCCACAGAGAGGGCTCTGAGTGCTGTCTCTGGCACGTGTGCCATAGGTTCGCCACCACTGGTCTAAGTACTAAGAGAAAGGAAGCATCCATCCGCACAAGCCACCTGCCTACCTTCCAAAATAACCTTCAAATGACTTAGAAGACTCTTTGATCTCGCCCATAGTAAAATATGATTTGGTGGATCATCCACTTAATTTCTAAAAAGTTTCTGTTTTTAGTCTCACAACAGCCTCAGGTAAACCTGCTGCCTTCTAAATGTACACTATTGGGATTCCGAACATTCCTTGCGATCATGCAGTCCTCTCTATAGGGCTGTGGAATATGGGACCATCTTCTTCTGACAGCAAAGTAGTGTGGGTTAACCATGCCAGTCTGACTGTGATGGAGGCATTTTTATGGCTGTGGTTTTCAGTATGTACTATGAAGAGGATAAATATCAGGCTTATGCCTATACATACCATTAGATAGATACCTTAATGAATGAATGCTAGGAATATGTATTTTTTATACACTCATGGAATCATTTTCTCTATTTTTGACTTGAAAATAATTTGAGGATATTTCTATAAAATAACTGCACCTTCTTGAACATGCTCGATTGTCTTTCTGAGGCTAACTAATACAAGAGTTATTGGGTACTGGTAAAATGGCCTTTAAGGGAAGCAGGTCTGGCATTGTAATCTTTGCGTTTTGAGGAAATGCTGATAGACTTCTAAGGAACTCCTCAGTTCCCTACAGTGCACTTTGAAAGTCATTGACGTAGCCTTCCTTCCCTTTTATGTCCTGGAGATGAAACAGTGCATGCTGTTAATTTTGGTGAGACGCCAGAGTTGCTGCAATTCTTCTTGAATATTGGAGCAATTGGAGGAAATAGAACTCCAGAGGACTTTTAAGAGTGCACAAGGAGTCACTTTTATTGCAATTGCAATCCCGGAAGTTACCTCAGAGCTTATAAGCGTCATGCTGTTTCCACTATTTTGTTATAAAGAAAGTGACTGGCTTGCTTGGCCGAACCAGCTCATGCAAATTGCCAGCACTATAACAACCAGTCCTGACAGATGTAATATGAAGATTATTAAAGCAGTTGTATTAGCCCATGGTAAGTATTGTCAATATTAGGCCTTCTATTATCTTGGGTATAAAATGTGCAGTGCTGAATGGGTTTATGTCAGGGTCAGAATCAGATACGGGCTACAACAGCTGTAAAATTGTTGATCTATTTAAGTCAGATCAATTCAATATAGGGATGGACTGTGGGTGGGAGTCCATAGTTGTTCTTGTTGCCACCATCACCTTTGCATGTTAAACATTCATAAAAAAAAGTTGCATTAATATAACTTGCTAAGCAAGAACAAACAAACAAGACACATTACAGTGTAGTGTAGGGGAAGGCACTCTGAATACTCATGTTGAAAGTGGTCTTGAATACCCTTTTTTCGCAGCCCATACATTTTGGCTCACAGCTGAAACACACCTGAAGTGTTGCAAACCCCAATACAGGCCTAACATATGTTCTCAAATACTGTAATATCATTTTGGAAAACAAGGTCCTTCTCCCAGAGAACCTTCTACCTAGGGAATGTACTCCGAAGATCCTGGTTCTACCTACATGCATGACATGGCCTTATTCGCTAGGTCCTGTGCAAATATAATTTTTATTTTATGGCCATCCAACTCAAACAGTGCAACTGTGGGTAGCTTACAGCAGAAAAATAACCAGGGATAAAAACAAGTATAGTTAATAATGCACATTAAGTGGGCTAAAGAACTGAGCAAGTAATTGCAACAACAAGCCCCAATTCATATGCAATGTGTACGTTTGTCCCAGACTTTTCCAAGGACAACAGCCATTATGTTAGAGGACTGTTGAAAAAGAAGCCATTTTCTCTTTTTTCTCAGTCATCTGCAAGAAAATGGATGGCTGTACTTTGTAATCTGACGGTCCTTAACATTTTTTCAGAGAATAAATATTTAGATGTCTGCAAGATTGATAAGGAGCCAGATATAGTCTTTTGCTGCTCATTGGGAAAGAGGCCCAACTACATCAATTTAAAGGTAGCTTGGAGAAGACTGCCAGAACGGGAGTCTGGTGTTTGCCAGCTCTTTGGGTGAATATGTAACTCAGAAGGAATGGTTTGCTAATTTGCTGAATATCCATCAGTGTTATATTAGTTGAAAAACTACCACAACTATCCAACAAACCTAGCTGGGTAGAGTGAAAAAAATACGGATTTATATGTTTATAAATAACTCAAGGTGGCAAACATACGTTATACTCTTTCTGCCTCCTATTTTCTCCACGACAACAACCCTGTGAAGTAGCTTGGGCTGACTGGCCCAAAGTCCATTCTCAGATAACCATCTTGAGGACTGACTTCAATTTTTGATCACAAAAATTGTGATCAATTGTGACGCAGCTTTTGGATTTAAAGAGTTTGAAGTTAAGCCTTTCTACCGAAGCAAATGTCCATTCAGGCAGAAGGCTGTGAATGCCCATCTCAATTTAAACAGCGTGAGCTTGAATCCCAACTTTATATAGTACCAGATCAAGATCTGATATAAACTGCAGCCAACTTTGCATCTTTATTCAGTTCACAACAACCACTTTGGGACTGACAGTATGACTGGAGCAGTTTATAAATATTGAAAACCAGTCAGCTGGAGAACTTCAGTAGATTAAAAATCAGATTTAATGTTTGGCTTTCTGAACATCTGTCCCCATCCTCTTCTTTTGTATAACCTTTTGTCAGAGGTAAAGTTTTGGAGATATTTAAAGTTTGCAGATCTTTTTGTGTTTGTTTTGCTAGTCAGTTCTCATGAGGAATGTTGCCTAATTGTGAATATGGATTTACTTCACCATAGAATGACAACAGGGCAATTGTCTCTTTATATGGGCTTTGGAAGAATCCACAGCAGCTTGGATTATATCTCCAATGAATATATCTCTCTGTGTTTGTATGTATACAGTATATTATAATATTTCTATGTAATTAAAGTATTAGCACCCCTCACCCATATAGTACTTCAGAGTGGATTACAAAAATAGGAATAAAACAACAGAAATATAATGAAAACACCCGTTAAACATTGTTGTTGTTGTTAGTCGTGTCCGACCCATTGTAACCCCATGGACAACGTTCCTCCAGGCCTTCCTGTCCTCTTCTGGAGTCCATTTAAGCTCACGCCTACTGCTTCAGTGACTCCATGCAGCCACCTCATTCTCTGTCGTCCCCTTCTTCTGTTGCCCTCAATCTTTCCCAGCATTAGGCTCTTCTCCAGTGAGTCCTTCCTTCTCATTAGGTAGCCAAAGTACTTGAGTTTCAACTTCAGGATCTGGCCTTCTAAAGAGCAGTCAGGGTTGATCTCCTCTAGGACTGAACTGTTTGATCGCCTTGCAGTCCAGTCCCCAAAAAAAGGTGCCGGAACTCACACACGTCACACAACCCGCCTTGTCTACCCTACAAGGTTCCATCCAAAAAAGGTGCCGGAACTCTGTTCTGGGCGTTCTATGAGAAAAAAAAGCCCTGCCTATACCATTTAATTGTTTTTAAGAGTGTAGCTTTTTATTATTATTATTTCTGCTCTTTGCAGTAATAGGGCTGAATGTTTTTGTATATTTAGACCTGGGAGACTTTTTTCCTAAAGAGTACCGGTAGGTGTAGTTGAACACTAGCAACACCCCAAAATTGATTTTGTATGCAATTTACAATCTCTGGGGATTGATTTCAAACTGCAGGTTTCATGTTTAAACATCACAGTTAATTTATCAGCTTTGTATTTCTTTCCTGGTATAATCCTGATAGATAAGGAGTTATCAAAGCATAAAACTATATTTAGTTTAATTTTGGTTGGTTGTAATAAATAAAGGCAATTACTATTGTTCAACAATTATGATTATTTTTCTCCTACCTGTCTTCTTTTTTAATAACTGTATGATAGGTAGGCTCACATGGTCTCTCCATGCTGGGGATGGCTATATTTATTGCATTTAGTCAGGACAGATGCAGAAACAGTGTCATTTTTCAAGATAAATTGTTGCACATTTCTTCATAAATATGATAACAATTTTATATGACAATTTACACAGGTATATCAATGAAACCGATGCTTGTGTCCATCCTTATGTTTCATGCAACCCTCTAAGAGCAAGGTTACAAATTGTTAAGCCAGGAAAGAACAGGGAGAAAAGAAATGAGTGTAGAAAGATAATCCTCAAATGGCATCTTGGAAGACAATGAGCTCCTTTAGAAATGAATGCTTGCTTACTTATAGGACCATTATCTCATTATCTGGGCCATTATAGGGTGGACAACTGTCTCTCTAAAGCCTGAATCAGTCCTCTGATACTGACTCATCATGTATAATCATTCTATCAAAAGTAATAAAATAGTACTTCTTTGGAGATGAAATATAGTGAGGCTTGAGAACTAGATAATTAGGCTTTATGTTTCTTTTATCAGTTATTATGGGCCTGTAGAATATGCTGAATCAAAACCAAGCAAACAACCTGTGGGTTAACCCAATGCACAAAGGCACCATTGGTGTCATTCTCCCTATTCTTATTTTTAGAAAATTAAAGGAGAGCTTCAGGAGATTGAAGAAATTCTCTGTTGGTCTACTTCCTTTCAGACCTTAGAGTGTGCAGAGGATTGATTCTTGCCCAGCTGAGCCAATCATACAATGCACTAACTAAAGAAATGATAATTTGAGCAAGCCTAGGATACAAGCCACTGTGCTGACATTACATGCTTTCCCCTGAGCTAACAGGCAGATTTCCTCCAAATTTGACTGTAAGGGGCACATTGGGAAAACATTGTCTTCTCTATATCATCTGAGGACATCTAAAGTTGTGGTTGTTGGCAATCTCCTGCCAATAACACACGGTGCTGTTTACTGTTGATTTGGGCAGACAGCCAGCTTTGTACGCTACTAGCAAGCAGTTACACTAAGTAGAATGATTTTAAATTTCTTCATCTCCCCCCACTAAATGTAGCCCCCAACTTCACATTTTTTCTGTAAACCAAATCTATGAATGCATGTTTGTATAGCCAGCAGTGGTTGCATGCAAGGATGTAAGGACAAGGTAAGTCAACAAAGCTTTATAGCACGACAAACCTTTTACTTCTCCAGGCCTATTCTGAATGGCACTGGTTTTCCAAGGGATTTGGGATTTTTTTTCATAATCTGCTACCTGATAATTTGAATTGAGATGAGATGACTTCATTGCAGTCATTGACCAGCCTTAAATGAGAAGAGAAGAGAAGAGAAAAGAAGAGAAGAGAAAAAAAGAAAAGAGAAGAGAAGAGACGTCTTTATTTGGCCAAGTGTGATTAGGCACACAAGAAATTTGTCTCTGGTGCAGAAGCTCTCGATGTACATGCAAAGCAACAGAGTAATAATAATGATAATAATCATACCAGTAAGGTATTCAGTAGAGTGATGACACAAGGGAAAAAATGTCTCTGTGTCTATTTGTTTTGGCATGTAATTCCCTGTAAATAATGTATCAGACACTAGATAAAAATAAGAAAAAAATGAACCGTTTTAAACATTGACGTTAACATTTTACTGCAGAGACCATCATAAATGATCAGAAAAGGACAAAGGAGGGGAATGATGGTTGTGGTTTAATAATAACAGTTATTGCTAAACGTTAGGCATCTCTAATCAAGCCAAGCTATTCCTACTTAAAGTTCTGCAAACTTTGCTGTCTTTTAAACAGAACATAATAGGAGTGTGTGTCATTTTGCTTAGCTAAAAGGTAGCAACATGCTCAGTGTAGTCTGAATAGTGAGTAAGTGAAGTTATTCATAGTAAAATTTGATGTGGCAGAGATCTTGGTAAGATTGACAATGAAGAAGCATGTGGGTGTTATTTCAGTGACTGCTGATATGCACTGGCAGAGGCATTCACTATAAGAACTTTTCTGAAATCTCTTTTCCAGAATTGCAGTTTGCAAGGTGCTACAGTGTGCAAGGCTGAGAGGTCTTTGGAATATTGGTACAGTAATCGGACTAAGTTAAACTGAGCACTAGGAGGCAGTACATGACCAGTTTTGTCTTGTTTGTGACTCATCAGACATATACAGCCATCAGTCTTTCTATGGGGTTCAAATCCTTTACTGCAAACTGAATTCACGGGCCATTTCATTTTAGAGAGGAAAAAGAGAGATACAGAAGCCACATAAAACCTTGTGCATAAGATATAATGGAATACAATAATAACAACAACACCAACAGTAGTAGTAGTAGTTGGAAGGGACCTTGGAGGTCATCTAGTCCAACCCCCCGGTCAGGCAGGAAACCCTATACCATTTCAGACAAATGGTTGTTCAGTCTCTTCTTAAAAAACTTCCAGTGTTGGAGCATTCACAACTTCTGGAGGCAGGTTGTTCCACTGGTTAATTATTCTAACTGTCAGGAGTTTCTCCTAAGTTCTAGGTTGCTTCTCTCCTTGATTAGTTTCCATCCGTTGCTTCTTGTCCTGCCTTCAGGTGCTTTGGAGAATAGGTTGAATCCCTCTTCTTTATGGCAGCCCCTCAGATATTGGAACACTGCTATCATGTCCCCCCTCGTCCTTCTTTTCATTAAACTAGACATACCCAATTCCAGCAACCGTTCTTTATATGTTTTAGCCTCCAGATCCCTAATCATCTTTGTTGCTCTTCACTTTCTAGAGTCTCAATATCTTTTTTACAGCATGGTGACAAAAACTGGAGGCAGTATTCCAAGTGTGGCCTTACCAAGGCATTATAAAGTGGTATTAACACTTCACATGATCTTGATTCAATCAATCTGTTAATGCAACCTAGGACTGCTTTGGCTTTTTTGGCAGCTGCAGCACACTGCTGGCTCATATTTAAGTGATTGTCCACTAGGACTCCAAGATCCCTCTCACAGTTACTACCAAGGTACCCCCTATACCAGGGGTATCAAACTCGCAACATCACATGATGTGTCACGATGTATCACGACTTTTTTCCCATTGCCGTCAATGGGGTGGGCGCAGTATCGGCATGACGCATCCGGCCTGTGGGCCAGCAGTTTGACACCTCTGAACTATACTGTACCTCTGCATTTGGTTATACAGTATCCCCCTGGTACTTAATGCTTAATGCTTAAGCAAAAGAAGCAGTCTGTTTCTTGTTTGGTTCCACATCTACAATACCTCTCCTCTGGAAATTTCTATAGCCAACTCTAAACCACACTAAAAGCACATCATGGAAGGGAAAATGGAATTTATTTAGGAGAGGAGGATGTGAAGGAGCACAAGAGATTATGGCCTGCCCTCCATCTTGTTACTCCATCTTGAAGCTAGAGCTGTGTAGACTTTTGGATCTGGTTCCTAAAAGTTGTTTTGGAGTGCAAGGTGATGGAAATGCGGTGGCTGTTTGCAGCTGTTTAAAGCAGGGGTGTCAAACTGCCGGCCCACGGGCCAGATGCATCATGCCAAAACCATGCCCACCCCATTGCCGGCAATGGAAAAAAAGTCGTGATACGTTGCAACACGTCATGGGACGTTGCGAGTTTGACACCCTGGTTTAAAGTGTTAACTATGTTCACTATGCCTGGGCACCTTCCAAAGCTACTGTATTATTTAACATTGAATCAAGCACTGTGTGATGGTAATGGATACATTAGGAGCATGAGCATCACCCCTTTTTCAAAGTGAGTCTGCAACAAGACCCAACTCCAGGACCCAAATGTGGCATCCTTCTCAGATTCTGGGCCATTTGCCTCTAAACATACAGTCATACAAAAATCTCTTGGCAACATCTTTGTTGAGCCCCCATCATATAGCCCTTAAAGAGCCATGGTGGCACAGTGTTCAGAATGCAGTATTTCAGGCTAATTCTGCCAACTGCCAGTAGTTCGATCCTCACCGGCTCAAGGTTGATTCAGCCTTCCATCCTTCTGAGGTCAGTAAAATGGGGACCCAGATTGCTGGGGGAAACATGCTGACTCTGTAAACCGCTCAGAGAGGGCTGTAAAGCACTATGAAATGGTATATATACAGTAAGTCTATGTGCTATTGCCACTGCTATTTGTTCTCAGCCCAATTTTAAGTCTTCTTCAACTATACAAATGTTAAATACAGTGTTTTCCCCTTAAAGTGACAGCTATTAACACTATGTCAGAGGGGTTCAGAACATACCCTTTGCCACCTACTGTAGTCAGCTCTGCCATGTGACTTGCACAGTGGCAGGATTAGCCCAATGTCTTTTGCCCATTTCTGTCCTGCCCCTCTAGTCTTGGGCATTCTCCTCACCTGCCATTCCCCCTTCCTACAGAGATAGCTGGGGAGATGCTAGTTTTTGAAAGAGCAACACTCTACTTCAGGGGTCCCCAACCTCCGGTCTGTTGATCAGTACTGGGCCATGGCATGCTAGCAACTGATCCGCACAAACAAAGAAAACCTCATCCACAGGATGCAGGCAGCATACAAAGCCATGCCCCTTCTGGTCCATGGAAAAATCTCTCTCCACGTAACCAATCCCTGGTGCCCAAAAGGTTGGGGACCTCTGCTCTACTTGACGGCCGGAAAGCGCAGCATTTTCAAAACCAGCCAATTCGGCAGTTGGCTCTTTCCAACTGCCTGACCTCAGCGAGCTTCCTGTGGTGAGTGGTTTGGAAGGAACACTCTTTAATGTGAGCCTGGTTCTTTCATAACAGTGCACTTTTCACCAGCCTGCTGAACAAGTTGGTGGTAAACCAGGATAGCACAGTTAAAACCACCTATCAAAACTTGATCCCTCTCCCCAAGACCACTTCCAAAATTGACAAGTAGACTCACCCTCTGTTGCTTTTGCCACACAAAGAAAGCTGGAAAGGAGGATGAAGCCATTTGCCAAGACCCTGTGCCCTCCTCAAATCCCACTGCCACCTCACCCATGTGCAATCTGTCAGATTAGTAGTTGAGCATGGAAATGCTAACAACTAGAGGAGAGCAGGAAAGCCACATTGTTTGGCCAATCATGGTGCTTAGCAGGACATCACCATTCATTAGCAAGCTAGAGAAGGATAGGAATTGGCAAACAAGACAGCAAATTTTATGCTAGTATAGTTTTGCCTGATTCATATGGATAAATAGCAGTTTAATTTAAAAGAACTCCAATTTTCTCCCTACCCTCTCACAAGGAACTTCCAGATATTTTCATTTGATGACTAATTTTTATCATCCTTTTGTTTTGGGGAGCCTTTTTAAAAAATTCTTCTTTTTGGTCAATTAAGGGCAAGGTAACTTGGTCATGTAAATGAACAATCTTAACTAATTACTTTTACTTAAGAGTTGGGTGTTTTCTTTATGTTTGGAATTTAAAGAGTTTATAATTTATTGAGCAATGGTTAGGAGGAGAACAGAAGGATTGGACACGGCTCTTTCTGATAAAGTTCTGAGGCATCCAAAAGGAGGTGCAAATAAAAAATATGCTTTTTTCATTGGTTGGTTTGTATATTTTTCAGCCAGTGGTTAGAAAAGAGAACACTGTAAATAAAAAATGTTCCATTTTCAAAAACTGCTGCAAGAGGCAATTATGGTGAATGCTGTTTAATTCTCAGTTCTACCCTCATACAGGTAATGCTTGACTTACAACAGTTCATTTAGTGACCGTTCAAAGTTACCACAGCACTGAAAAAAGTGCCGTATGATCATTTTTCACACTTACAACTGTTACAGCATCCCCATGGTCATGTAATCAAAATTCAGATGCTTGACGACTGACTCATTGACTCATTATTATGGTTGCAGTACCCTGGGGTCATGTGATCACCTTTTGCAACCTTCTGGCAAGCAAAGTCAAAGGGGAAGCCGGATTCATTTAACAATCATGTTACTAATTTAACAACCGCAGTGATTCACTTAACAATTGTGGCAAGAAAAGTTGTAAAATGGGGCAAAACTCACTTAACAATTGTCTTGCTTAGCAACAAAAATGTTGGGCTCCGTTGTGGTTATAAGTCAAAGACCACCTGTATGTAGGAATAAACCCCACTGAATTTAGTTTGAATAGGCCCTGTGCAAATTCTCCAATTAGCTCCAGACCTGCCTATCCTCATGACATCAGCTTGCATTGAGAGCTAAATTGGCATTTTTCTGGCTCTGCTGATTTCTCTCTAAAACACTTCTTACAGTGCTGGGGCTCATGGAGAATCTATTCTTCTATGGTCTTTGCTATGATTTCAGCATATCTCCCATCTCTTGGGCACAAGCAAGTCCTAGGTCATCATCCACTGCAGCATAACTATGTTAGGGAAAGAAAATTGATTGCATTATAAGCAAAGCAAACTTTAGTTCTTCTAGTCAGTCTCACAGTCCTAGTAAAAATAGCTTTGCTTTGTTTTCCATAATAATCAGCATAAAAATGCTGTGGGTATCTTGAAGTCAGTTGCTTTCTCTCAATCAACTCACAGGATTATTCTTGTGTTTATGTTTATGTTTATTATATTTATATCCCGCCCTTCTCCTTGCGGACT
>NW_015386557.1:33456-47545 GCF_001527695.2 Protobothrops mucrosquamatus | reverse complement strand
GTCCCGGGCCCGAGGATCTGAAGTCCCTGGAAGTCGAGTAGAGCCCTGAGGATCGGAGCATCCACAAGCTTGTAAGCAGCGTGTGCGTGCTCCCAAAACCCGATATGGTCCTCTGCTCCCGCCATATCTGCCCCTCCCACTGACCGTACCTATCACACCACCCTCTGTTAACCCCCCAGTCTCCTCCCTCACCGTTCCGTGCCCCCCAGACAGGACTGGCTTTGGCCTCAGAGAGGGCTCCCCTAAGTCCCCTCGGGCCAACCCCGAACCCCCTAAAAATTTAATAAAGCACCCCTCTAAGAAGGCTCACAATTTTCTTCTCCTTAGTTCCCTAGTTGCTGTTGCTGTATGCCACCTCTCATGTAACCCTCTCAAGCTCCTGGAGAAAAGTTGGATATAAATCAGACAAACCTTATAACCTTGTATCTACCCCCCCATCAATCTTCATCCTTCTAATAATTTGTCCTTCTTTGTCCTTATTTTTTTCAAACTATTGAAAATTTGAATTTTTGTTTCATCCCAGTCTCAGTTGTGCTGAGGTGTTTGATGTGTTCATTGACCCATCACACACAATCTTTCTGTTTCCTCTTGACAGACATACACAAACACACACTCAACAGAATTATGATAGAGTGATAGTAAAGAAGTATCTGACCCTCCAGAATATTGCCATGCTACTTATTCAGCACCACAGCTTGTAAAGCTCAAAAGAATGGTGTCTACCTAGAATGATGGCTTCCCTGACCCATAACAACTGCCCAGGAATTTTCAGTGACCAGACGAATGTGTTGAAACTTTGGATAGGCATTTTACTCCCTTTTCTTGCTTTGAAGTGGGGCTAAGGGATTAGCTCCTTGTTATTCCAGGTGTGATGGTAGTGGGACTCAAAGTTCCAATTCTGGTCCTTGGCTGAAAGAATTGGTTCATGGAGTTCTCGGGCTGATCTGAAGCTGGCAGAAATGAAGACCATTCTGTGTGGTTTGTAAGGAATTGGGGGTTGGAAATATAGTGAAAGTGCCCTGATTTTGAGCTCCACCCTTATTTAGCTTTGGCATGGAGCCCTCAATAGATTATTCCAAGAATAACCTCAGTTCCTCAACAGAATCAGGAATCTACACCCTATGAAGAATGCAAATCTAGGCAGGTTTACCTGGGTAGTCAATCTATTATTTAGGGGAAAAAACAGACCAACCTACCAAAAATAGTGCCATAAAAAACAAAATAGAGATACAAGTTAAGATAGGCAAGAAAATGGTAAGTGAACACCTGTCCAGCCTAGATGAGTTCAAATCACCAGGACCAGATGGATTACACCCCAGGGTTCTTAAGAAGCTGGCGGATGTGATCTCAGAACCACTGAACTATATTTTTCAAAGANGCACTGGGGAACTACCAGAGGACTGGAAAAGAGCTGATGTAGTTCCCATCTTCAAAAAAGGAAAAAAAAGGACCCAGGAAATTACAGACCTATCAGCCTGACCTCAATACCTGGGAAGATTCTGGAAAAGATAATCAAACAACGAATCAGCGAACACCTACAGGCAAACAAAGTCATTACTAAAAGCCAACACGGGTTTATCAAAAACAGATCATGCCAGACAAATCTTATTGCATTCTTTGACCAGGTGACAAAATTAGTGGACCAGAGGAATGCTGTGGATATAATTTACTTGGACTTCAGTAAGGCATTTGACAAAGTAGATCACAACATACTACTTGATAAGATAGAAAAATGTGGGTTAGACAGCATCACCACCAGATGGATCCGTAGCTGGCTGACCGGCCGTACTCAGCGTGTGGTCCTCAATGGAACCGCATCTACATGGAGGGAAGTGTGTAGTGGGGTGCCCCAGGGCTCTGTTCTGGGCTTAGTGCTCTTCAACATCTTCATCAACGATCTGGACGAGGGGATAGATGGGGAACTCATTAAATTTGCAGACGACACCACGCTGGCAGAAATAGCCAACACTCCAGAAGACAGGCTTAGGATACAGGAGGATCTGGACAGACTTGAACACTGGGCGCTATCTAACAAAATGAAATTCAATGGTGAATAAAGTAAGGTATTACATTTAGGCAAGAAAAACCAAATGTACAGGTATAGTATAGGGGATACCTTGCTCAATAGTAGTAACTGCGAGAGGAACCTCGGAGTCCTAGTGGACAATCATTTAAATATGAGCCAGCAGTGTGCTGCAGCTGCCAAAAAAGCCAACACAATGCTAGGCTGCATTAACAGAGGGATAAAATCAAGATCACGTGAAGTATTAATACCACTTTACAATGCTTTGGTAATGCCACACTTGGAATACTGCATCCAGTTTTGGTCACCACGATGTAACAAAGATGTTGAGACTCTAGAAAGAGTACAGAGAAGAGCAACAAAGATGATTAGGGGACTGGAGGCTAAAACATATAAGGAACGGTTGCTGGAATTGGGTATGTCTAGTTTAACGAAGAGAAGGACGAGGGGGGACATGATAGCAGTGTTCCAATATCTTAAGGGCTGCCACAAAGAAGAGGGAGTCAGGCTATTCTCCAAAGCGCCTGAAGGCAGGACAAGAAGCAACGGGTGGAAACTAACCAAAGAGAGAAGCAACCTAGAACTAAGGAGAAACTTCCTGATAGTTAGAACAATTAACCAGTGGAACAACCTGCCTCCAGAAGCGGTGAATGCGCCAACACTGGAAGTTTTTAAGAAGAAACTGGACAGCCATTTGTCCAAAATGGTATAGGGTTTCCTGCCTGAGCAGGAGGTTGGACTAGATGACCTCCGAGGTCCCTTCCAACTTTATCATCATCATTATTATTATTATTATTATTATTATTATTATTATTATTATTATTATTATTATTATTATTATTATCTTTAGTAGAAGATGGCTACAAGAGGATTGATACAGATATTTCTCACCCGCCCCAGCGTTATCTTGTTTTGTCTCTTAGAAAACGGTCTTGTTCAACTGAACATAATAATGACAATATTTTGTTTTTTTGCTTTCTCCTTATTTGCAAAATAATTTATTAATCTGTTGCATAATGCATGGATAATTGATTTAGAGATGGAAGACTCTTTGTCATCTTCTTCCCAATATGTCAGCTGTTCATAGTTGCTAGGGGAGTTTATATAGCACAGAATCAGAACTGAGCCGCTTCTCTGGAAGAATGAATTTTAATATAATAAAAACAGAGAAAGAGAGATGGAATGATAGACATAGGTTCCTCAGTGCCTCAAATACAGTACTTGACTGGTGAAGCTTTTGCTTCCTTTCTGAAGAATAGCCTTGCTTCATTTTCTACCTCATACTTGTCAAAGGAGATCTCCTGAGGATTTCTTATAGAGAGAGAGCATAAAAGTCCTAGTAGAAACAGAAATAGCTAAAAAAGAGGAAGGAAATGATATAACAACAAAGGCAAGAAACAGAATAATAAAGTCAATTTGGCATCACTCTGTTGGTGCTGCATATCCTGAGACGGAATGACTGATGTTGTTTGGATGTTGGTAAGCAGACCGTTTTAGCTTTGGGTGTGGTATTTGAAGTAGGGAAAAAGAAAGTGGGCTAAATCTCCTTCTCAAAACCTTCAGCTCTTGAACCTAGGTTTTATCAACTCAGACCATCATCTGGATTGAAGTAGACGGATATGCATCATTCATGAAACAGGGAAAGGAACTCAGTGATTAAATAGCTCTTCAGGAATATAAATATGTGGATTGTATGATAGTTTCCCCAGTGATGGCCAGAGTGAGAAGTTGGTGCTGTATAGAAACTTTTTCCAATTTGGTATCCTCTAAACTTGTTGGACTAGAAGAAACATATTGATTAGGGGTGATGAGAGTTGGAAGCCAAAATATCTGGGAAGCAACCAATTGGAGGAAAATGCTTTAGATCCAAGCTCCTTGGCATATTGATTTATATGGTCCTTAAATTTGAGTGAGCTTTCTGATTTTTTATTTGGGCAAAGAATTATACAGTGATTGTAGCCCTTCCTGCTTTCATATCAGGTTATTACTGTTGACAAAGGTGGGGGAACGTATAATATGGTCTGTTTATGATATAGACTGGCAATTCTTGAAGTCCTGGAACTGCTGCCTTTCTGTTGAGAATGGGACAGGGGTTGCATACTATCTAAAGCAGTGTTCTTCAATCATTTGTGTTCATGGCTCATAAACATGTACAGCACTCAATTAAACCAACAACCATCTCTCTCCCTATGTTTTCATTGTTAAGAGTATGAGAGTTTATGTAATTCATAATATAAATTTATTCTGATAGCATGATATGCTCCCATCCTCCTCCATTTTTAAAAAGGCCTTTTAAGACTAAATTGTTAAAATGTTAATCCAAAATTAAGTATTTATTTATCACCTAGCTCTCTCTTTCTCTCTCTCCCCCTCCTTCCCTCCCCCTCCCCCCCTCTCTCATTTAGAGATTCAGAGTAATTCTGGATAGTATACAATTAAATGGCCCCAAACATATAGTAACTATAAGTAGTCAGTAATAACTTGCTGGTCAAGAATATTGATAGCGTTATAGGTGGCATATAAATTTAATAAAAGAAGTTCTTCAGCAGAACTCTTTTTGGTTTTATATTATATATTTTGATCAGCTGACTGATGGTAAATGTGACAGGTGGGAGATGAAGTAAGGAATAGGCTTTTTGCAGGCATTGAAACGCAAAGGTGGAGGCTGAGACTCAAAGACATACTGGGTGTCCCCAGTGCTAATTACCCCAGCCATTGTAATTAAGTGGTCATTCTTGAAAATTTGTAGACATCTTTTGACAGAAGGGAATGCATTCTGCATTATACTGAGAGGAATGGATTAGGAGGGAAACTGAAATTAAAAGACAGTGATTGAGAATATAAAATGAGGTATTCTGATCATGTGTTGCATTTAATGACAATCCGGCAGCTTTTCTTCCTTCTAAAATTCCCACAAGCACATCCAGGATTTTGCAAGGATGGGGTTATTTAGCAATTGAGTATTTCTAGGGGAAATGTAGTAGTTAGAGCATTTAGCATCAAGTCACTTCCTCTAGTTTTTTTTTTTTTTTTTGCTTTTCAAAGAAGGACTATTGGACTTTTATACTACGTTTGGATATAATGTATTTTTTTTCCACTTCAGCCCCAGAATTCTCTGAGTGTTCTTCTTTAAGCATTTACTTGTGCCTCCTTATGCAAGAGAACAAGTGCCTTTCTTCATTCTGAACTAGCTGACAAACTGTCTTAATCAAAAGCTGTTACAGAACACAGTCACCACATGAAGCAGCTTTTATTGTCCTGACCCAGCTATATTATCACTCTATATTCTGGATTCTCCAAATTCTTCTGCCTTCTTTAATATTCTTTTGCCAAGTTCTTTTTCATTGTTGAGAGTATCAGCAGGCCAGAAATTACATTTCTAGGTTACAGGTTATTCTTTATGTTTTGCAAAAGATCTACATACTAAAACATGGTGATATGACTCCAGTTATAGCAGATGAACAAAAAAAAAAAGATCGCTAATGCTTGCAGGGAGTACTAGAAGGGTCAAATGGGAAAGATTTTATAACTGAAATTCCCCAGAGAAAGCAAAACATTCTGAATGGCCAATCAAAAGTGTACATCTCTTATGACTTCCCTAGTTTAAGCCTGTGTTCCTAAGTGAAAGAACTGTTCTCCCAATAATTAATTTATCTTGATTGTATTATTTTAGAATAAAAGCATGGCTCTGATAAATAATAATTGGGTATATTAAGAGTATTGTACAGATCTATCTCTGATTGGAATATTAAGCTGTAGTCTGGGTCAGCTTTGCTTGCTCCAAGCAATTTAGGATACAAGGAGGGATATTGTAAAATACAGTAAAAAGATAGGCACTTTCCTACTATATGTTTGCAAACAGAATTTGAGCATGCATCTACTTCACTTTGGGATGTTCACTTTGATCCATCTTGCATAACTGTTCTCTGGTCATCTAATTCTAGTCTCCAAGGGATAAAAGCTTATGTTTAAAGTCAAATGAGATAACAGATGATAGTAGCTGGAAACATTAGAAGCAGAGGTGTGCATTTCTTGTACTTTTCTTTTGCAGCATCAATACTGCAGAATCTCCTATCTAAAATTGTACAACATAACACTTCCTCTCTGGAAATTTTCATTTTACTGATGAAGATGATGGAAGTTGAAATTCACGCATCAATGGAGAAAGAAGTTCAGATGGGTCCTTCTTGTCCAAGGACCTGGCATATCACTGTGCTGCAACTTCATCCCGACTCCAAGCTCGGGAGAAGAAAAAAACTCCAAGGGCTTAGTGCATGATTTAGAATACTTTATTGACCAAATGTGATTAGAGACACAAGGAATTTGTCTCCAGTGTAGAAGCTCTCAATATACATGCAAAGCAACAGAGTAATAATAATCATAATAATAATGATACCAATAAGAGGGGGTAGTAGAGAAAATGAAAAGGATAATACTACTACAGCCATGCAACATGGGTAACTATACATAAACATTAGACGGTATTGTCAGAGTTAGGTGTTCAGCGGAGTGATGGCATGAGGGAAAAAACTGTCCCTGTGTCTATTTGTTTTGGCATGCAGTGCCCTGAAGTGGCATCCTGAAGGGAGGAGTTTAAACAGTTTATGTCCAGGATGTGAGGGGGTTGTAGATATTTACTCAGCCCTCTTTCTGACCCGTGCAGTATACAGGTCCTCAATGGAAGGTACGCCTGTTGCATTTTTTTTTCTGCAGTCCTAACTATCCCCTGGAGTCTGTATCTGTCCTGTTGACTTGCTGTACCAAATCAGACAGTTATAGAATTACAGATGACATACTCGATAGTTCTTCTGTAGAACTGTGTCAACAGCTCCTGGAGCAGTCTGAACTTCCTAAGTTGAATAGAACGGACAGTAAAAAAAATGCTTTCTATCAATGTGCACCAGTATTTTCACCAGTATTTAGGTTGTTGAAGATCTTTCCCAGGTTTCCACTGGGATTCCAGCAATTTATTTTGGGATCTTTGGACTAGAAGTATGCTTGTTACCCCTGCGTATGACTCCTCTCCAAAGATGGGGAAAGAAAGATGGGTTCAGTTTTTAATCGAGTGGACATATTTCCTTTCTGCTGATGTCATCCCCAGCTGCTTCACTGCTGCCTTTGAAATATGCTGCCCATCTGTGAGCTGCATCTTATTAGTGTAATTGCTACTACTGTTTTGTTCCTGAACAAGAGGGGAGGGAAAGCAAAAGATGGTGAAGACTTGAAAATAAATTTGTACACAAGGTTCCTTTTCCATTTAAAGGACTCAAGGTAAACTCGACATCTGTGTTTCTGCTATAATCATATACACACATGTCTATACACTAGCTCTCGTGGGGGGAAAGCCATATAGTCATTTGTGAATATCAATTAAATTAAAAGCAGTGCAAGTGCTGATTTATAGTATTTAATTTCATTTTTCTTCTACTACTTTACGTAATTCTGGCATCTTGTAAGGCAAGAGCATGTTATTTTTCTACTTATTCAGAGGTTGAGAAAATAACATTCTGATTGGGGTAAGATGTATCTGGGACATCTTGATTTATAGCTTGTTTGTTTCCAAGTGAAACTCATTCCCAGAATTTCACCAAGCACTAAAATGATCCATCTTTCCCTATTGCTTCTGCCATTTTTCTTTCTTAAGAGGGGAAGGGTGGAATTGTGAACAAGTATCATTGGCAGTAGTATGAGTTTTCCAGCCATTCAGTAATGCCCTTGGTGTCTTAAACATTATGTCACGACAGGTCTCACAATGCAAGTCCATCATTAACAGATGAGTCCTTCCTTCTGAGGCACCGGTGAAATCGTTTTACAAATGCTAATCTGAACCTGAGTAAATGCCACAGATGACAGCTGTGCTAAGAGTCTTTTTCATTTGTCAGGCTTTTTGGGAGTTACTAAAATGCTTCCTTTCCTTGTATACTTCCCACCCCTGTCCACAGCCCTGGACAGCTTCTTGGGCTGCATCCTTTGTGCGTCATTTGGGAAGTCCCCATGCTTGGCTACTATCCAAGCCGGCACACAATCCTTGCTTCCAACTCCTGTTGGGTTTCTTCCTTCCCATTTCAGCTAAGTGGAGAATATGTGAGTGCTTGCTCTGAGTTCTCAGCAGTCTGTTTCTCTGGCTCAGGGAAAGTGTTTCCTTTTTCATTTTTATAGCAATTTTTTCTAAGGTTGATGACTGTTCTGAACCATCATTTGAGGGGCACTGGCCTTGGAGAAATAGCAGCAATATTAGCAGACCAACTTGGGAAGCAGGCAGCCCTCTCCTCTGTTGCTAATTTTTCTCTCCTTCCTTCCTTCCTTCCTTCCTTCCTTCCTTCCTTCCTTCCTTCCTTCCTTCCTTCCTTCCTTCCCAAGAACCAGAAGAAGACAGACTTTCAACTCAACATACCTTCTCTTTGGGGATGATATAGATATATGTACAGCCCATAGGAAGAAATAGTAGGAGCTACGAGAACTTTGAGTCTGTTCAAGGAGAGCTGTGCAAGCCTCCATCCCCCCCCCCAAAATGAGCAAGAAACCCTGGGGAGCTGGGTTTTACATTACTTACTTGATTGAGTGTAATGGCACCTACTTAGCCAAGGAATCAGATCAAACACCACAGCAAATATTCAGGGGAATACTTTTGTTATTCATACTTAAAGTGCAACTTTCAATTGGCTGTGAAAAGCCAGATTTGTCCCTTGAGATATTAAAAGGCACTCCCCCCCTGTGCTAAGCCCAGAACAAGCCACACTGTTTTTAATTATGATATCTATGCTGTGACCTACAGAGGCTGGGTTCATGCAAAGTGCTAAGCAGAAGCCAAAGAAACCACATTTTCATTTAGTACAGTCAAACGTTTACAGTCTTGTCAGGGGCTTAAGACCTTGCCCAACTTGAATCTAACCATGATGCGAGCATTCTGTCCTGTGCCTTCATAGATTCAAAGGTTGTAATACAAGACCCAGCACATTAAATGGGATTTTGGTTTGTACTTGGCCAGCAATCCCTTGCAAGAATTACAGGCGAGTAGATAAACTGAAAGTCTTATCTCTTCTGTTTCCACCTGCTTGACTGATAAGCAGCAGGGGAAAAGACAAGAGGGTAATGCATCAAACCAGTGTTCTCACCCAAGGCACAAATGACCACTTAATTCAGGCACATTATGTGAAGACCTATCTCTCTGGAGAAGGCTCTAAAGCTGAGAAAGATGGAAGAAAGAGAAAATGGTGAAGAGGAGTTACAGTAGTGATTAGTGCATAGGAAGACGTGAAGGACCAGGTTAGGAACAGATTGACATGGAGAAAATCTATGTGGCTGCTAAGCATTGGCAATGACTTGATGAGCACGTAATTAATCAGAGACATACGTTATTTTCAATGGTATGGCACTGCAAAATAAAGCATTATTTATTAAATATGTGAGGTTTTGTGTCTGGTGAAGTCTATGTGTAACCTAGTGTGTCAGCTAAATCTAAATAGTGCTGAGTTCTATTCTTACTTTCTCCATAGAAATAGATAGATAGATAGATAGATAGATAGATAGATAGATAGATAGATAGATAGATAGATAGATAGATAGATAGATAGATAGATAGATAGATAACCTTTATTGTAATTTTTTACTGTGGGCACAATGGCAGACATTAAAAATGAAATTTAGTTGTTTGCTCTCAAAGTGTACACATACATAACATAACACACATTTAAACATACTATATACAACATATATATAGACCTATATCCTTTCATATAAGTAACATATAAATATTAATCACTGTCCATCTTGTATACATAATGGAAGGAGGAAGCTTTTTAGAGTTCACAAGGTTAATACTGTATGGAACAAAACTGACTGAATCTGGATGTTCTGCTTCAGATACCACAAAGCCTCCTCCCAGAAGGTAACAAGGAAAACAGGTTGTGAAGAGGATGTGTAGTGTCCCAGACAATCTTGCGGACCCTGCTCAAGCAACGCTTATATGTTATGTCCTGGATGGAAGGGAGGGAACTGCCAATGATCTTTTCAGCCATCCTCACCACTCTCTGCACAGTCTTCCTGTCTGAAGCAGTGATGCTTCTAAACCAGACTGTGTTGCTGTATGACAGGATGCTCTCGATCATCCCTTTGTAGAAAGTGGTAAGGATAGGGGAAGGAAAATGTGCTTTTCTCATGCGACACAGAAAATGCAGATGCTGCTGTGCCCGCTTCACCAGTGTCTTGCTGTTGAGCGACCAAGCCAGCCTACTTTTTAACTGAACACCCAGGAATTTGATGCTGGTAACCATCTCCACAGGTGAATCATTAATGCACAGAGATGTGTGGCTGTGCCTGCTTTTTCTGAAATCGACAATGATCTCTTTGGTTTTTCCAGTATTTAAAACTAGGCTGTTTTCCTTACCAAACCCTCAACCTTCTTGTGGTAAGCACCCTCATTGTCATCATGAATAAGGCCCACTAATATTGTATCATCTGCAAACTTCACAATATAGTTGGTGGCAAACCTAGCACAATAGTCATGGATCAACAGGGTGAACAGCAGCAGACTTAGGACACAGCCCTGAGGAGAACCATGTGCTCAAGAAAATGGTGTTAGAAATATTTGTTCCAGCTTGTACATATTGGGACCTGTTAGTAAGAAAATCAAGAATCCAGTTGCACAAAGGAGTATTTAAGCCTAAAAGGCCCAGTTTGTCTACTAGATGCTGGGGAGTGATTGTGTTAAATGCCAAACTGAAGTCGGCAAACAACAAACACACATGAGTATTTCTTTCCTCTAAGTCAGCAGCTCCCAACCTTTTCTATACCCCGCACCCCTAGAACGCTTCTGATATATTCCCGCACCCCATACAAAAGATCAAGATAATGGCAATGAATTATGCATATACACTATAATTTTGAAAACCCAAGTTTTCACACCCCCTGGAATATCGTCTCACACCCCCGGTTGAGAATTCCTGCTGTAAGTACTTCAAGCTCAGATGGAGAACAGAAGAAATAGCATCCTCCGTAGAGCGATTTGGTCGGTAAGCAAACTGAAGCAGGTCAAATGCTGGCGGGAGGCTGGAAACAATAAAGACCTTTATCAGCTTCTCAAAGCATTTCATAATGGTGAATGTCAGTGCAACTGGACGGTAATCATTGAGGCCTGTAATTGTGGATTTTTTTGGCACTGGCAAAATGATGGCTGTCTTAAAACACGATGGGACCATTGTCTGCTGCAATGAGAGATTGAAAATATCTGTGAGAACACAAGACAGCTCCTCTGTGCATTCCCTAAGAACACATCCAGGGATATTATCTGGGCCTGCTGCTTTCAGAATGTTAACTTTCCACAGTGTTTTCCGGACAGAGGTGACATCAAAGCTAAGCACTTGCTCGTCAGGATGAGGCACAACTTTCCTAGCGGGAGTGCTATTTGATGCCTCAAATCTTCCAAAAATGTATTCGGCTCATTTAGGAAGTCTGTGTCATCCTTGCATCTCGATGGAGCCACCTTATAATCCGTAATGGCCTGGATTCCTTGCCACATTCGCCTGGTGTTTGTTGGATCCTGAAAAAAGTTCTGAATTTTCTGGCAATGGGCTTGCTTTGCACCTTTTATGGCACTTTTCAGATTAGCTCTGGCTGTTCTAAGAGAACAGAAAAGGGGCCAATCACATTGTCCAGCATTCTCTATGTGACTGGCGTTGGCCCAGTCTTTGACTGGTAGAATTTGGTCTCTCCTATCTTAGTCTTTACACTCCCCCATGGAAACCTATCTGGGCTGGGTAAATGGGTACCTCTTGGCCATTTAAACACTTTTCTTGGGATTATTTTTTCTCCCACACCAGATGTCTCACCTTGGGCATCCCAAGAACTGCCACAAAACTTTACCTGTGTCATATCACACAGTCTTGGGAACTCCAGCTACCATTGCTTTTCTGTAAAAATCCGCAAACTCTTAACTGCTAGATCATTATTTTGCCAGGAATTACACCTCCTTCTCTGTTTCCAAAAGATGTTTCCTCTTTCCACTCCTCTTTTTTAAGATTATACTTCTGCCAGCTCTGCAGCTACCCCTTCTTTTTCCAATGGTATTAATCTTCCTAGCTATCTCCATTTCTCTGCTAACCAGAACAGAACGTCTGTTTGGGTTCTGCATCGCTCTGTGACAGGATGCTAAGCAGCTACAGGCAATAGCTTGTCGTCAAGCCTTCCCTGGCAACATCTTTACTTTGCCATATCCCCATGATGTTGCCTTCATCAGTCCATGCCTGAGACAGCCTTAAGTCATCCTTAGCTGTAGTGGTATTAAAGTAGTTTCCTCTTAAGCTGACAGCAATCAGCAGCAGTTTCAAGATGTGCCAGATCTTACGCGTTTCCTTGCCCTTACTGTCAAGACCAGTCAGGCCGTGGTCAGACTTCATCTCTAGTGCCTACAGGCTGATGCAGGTGGACTTCTCTTTTCCCTCTGGGCACTCATCTCGACCACTTTTCTTTCTTTGTTTTTCTTCCCTGCAGAAAAGACTGGAGAGGGGCTGGGTTTTGAAATGAGCAGTATTCTCCTGAGACTTTGCAGTAAGCAAGGAAGCGTGGTACGCAAGGAAAAAGAAGAAAAGGAGAAAAAAAAAGACAGAGAAAAAAGAATAAAGAAATGTATAAAGAAGCAACTTCCAACTTCATGAAAACAAGTCTAAATAAATTTAGTGACTCTTCACCCCCTCCTATCCCATCTCTTATCTATCAAACAAATCCATAAAATATCTTTTCAGTTCTGGTGTCAGCAGAAAGGCCATAAAGAGCTGTCAGGCGTAACAACCTATCTTGTTTTAACCTTTGAGTGAGTAAATGAACTTTATATTCCTTCCTTTCTCCAGCAGATGGTGGTGTAGAGTCCACAGGATGGTTATTGATGCAATCCTGCTTAGCAGAGAACTAAGGCAAGAAAAAAACTCTTGCCACGCCTCCCTCTGGGTGTGCCTTCCCCAGTTTTTGTCTTAGTTCTCAGCTTAGCAGACGTGTTTTCTTTGCTCCGCAAGGCTCCAGACTAGGCCTAACAGCCTCTTTTCACCTTCTACTCTTTTTCTCCTGGTTTTCTTTTGGATCTCAATTTCTTTCTTTCTGGCCTCCCTGAGGCAAGTTGTGTTCCCTTCCTTCTTCGGAGTGGGATCGTCGTGCCTGCCGCCCCTCGGTGCCTTCGGCGCGGGACATTGCAGGCCCCACCCAGGGAGATCGCCGGAGGAGACTCTCGCTTCGATCGGCTGTCCCCGGTGATCGCGAACTTCGTTCGTCGCCGTTCGTTCGCAGCGGCCGCTGCGCTTCTAAAAGCAAGTTTCTGGGCCCGGGGTGGGGGAAGTTGCTTGGGATTTTAGCGTCCCTTCTTTTCACGTGCTTTTCAAGCTCCCCGGTGGCCGGCGAGTCTAGGATCGCCGTGGCCGCCATTTTGGGAGGTCCACGTGGCGGCGCTATTATTCCCAGGCTTACTTCCTCTACTTTTTTTGCTCAGAAATAATACCTTTTAATTTTGACCCAATTAATATTTTGAATTTAGGAGTAATAATATTAATACTTAGGTATAAGTGTTTAATATATATATAAAAAATAATAATAAATAGTTTAAATAAGTATACTATTTATAAATACATATATTAATAGGTATAAGGATATTTATAGTTTAAGGTTTTAGTTTAAAAAAAAAAAAATTAAAAAAATTAAAAATTAAATTAAAATAGCAATAGAACACAACAATAAGGTGCAACAGAATATTACTGCTGTTGCTTAGACCTTGTGGTGAATTTCTCTCGAGCCTGTACTGCCTGAGTGCCTTGGCCTGTGAGCAGGCCCGTTCAGGGGGAAGAAAGTACTGAACTCAGGCATTCAGTGAGTCAATTTACTTATTTACATTCTAGTCCTGACGGACAACATCACAGCAAAAGCGCATATAAACAAGCAGGGAGGGACCCACTCTTGGCCTCTCATGCAGGAGGCCATGACATTGGGTCTCTGGGCGGAAACCAACCTGAAATCCATCCGAGCGGATCACATCTCGGGGGTGAACAACCTACAAGCGGACTCCCTGAGCAGAGCCACCATAGACCA
>NW_015386557.1:30207-32175 GCF_001527695.2 Protobothrops mucrosquamatus | reverse complement strand
GGGAGACGGGTGCTGCAGCAAGTAGTCGCTCCCTCTGTTGAACATGCCTAGACTCCCTCCCTTCAGGGACATGAGCGGCTTTGGTATGTCCCATCCTGTGGACTCTACACCACCATCTGCTGGAGAAAGCGGCGTTGTTCTTACCTGAACGCCTTTTCTCAGCAGAGTGGTGTAGAGTCCACATCCCCCCCTGTTGTTTCTTGTCTAGACATGTGTTCTTTTGCTTCTTTCCTTTTTTCTCTTATTTGGAGCTTTGCGTCTGCATTTTGCGCCTCGACGTGTGACAAAAACTGGGGAAGGCACACCCAGAGGGAGGCGTGGCAAGAGTTTTTTTCTTGCCTTAGTTCTCTGCTAAGCAGGATTGCATCAATAACCATCCTGTGGACTCTACACCACTCTGCTGAGAAAAGGCGTTCAGGTAAGAACAACGCCGCTTTTACAGGGAGTCCTCAATTTCCGACCACAATTGAGCCCAAATTTTTTGTTGGTAAGCAAGACAGTTGTTAAGCGAGTTTTGCCCCATTTTAAAACTTTCCTTGCCACAGTCGTTAAGTGAATCACTGCAGTTGTTAAGTTAGTAACATGGTTGTTAAGCGAATCTGGCTTCCCCATTGACTTTGCTTGTCAGAAGGCCACAAAAGGGGATCACATGACCCCAAAACACTGCAACCGTCATAAATATGAACCAGTGACCAAACTTCTAAATTCTGATCACATGACCGTGGGGATGCTGCAATGGTCATAAGTATGAAAAAGGGTCATAAGTCACTTTTTTCAGTGCCGTTGTAACTTTGAACGGTCATTAAATGAACTATTGTAAGTCAAGGACTACTTGTGCTTCGAACAGTCTTAATCTTTAGGTCGTTCAAATACTGTTGTAGAATTTTATTTCTCTTCATTTCCTCTTTGTCTCATTGCCCAGAGCTGTTCAAGGCTTTAAAAGCCTATTTTGTAAATCCAATAGGAAAAGAAGCCATCCTGGTCAGTCTCTTGGTTCATCATTTGTATTTTTCCCATTTAAACTTTAGACCTCGGTCACTTTCTTTTGTAGATCCAGTGAATTAACCTTTTCTAAGTCATTCTCTTGGCCTGTCCGTTGTAAATCAGTTTTCAATGCAATCTCCATCTTGTCAGATAAAATTTATTCTGCATCTGTCATTTCTTCAATAACATCTTTTGGACCTAGTCTATCCATAGAAGCAGACATTGTTACTGATATTGTTGCTATTGAGGCTACTACTGTATTTTCTGATTCATTCCTCAAAAGTCTTCTTCGATGTTTTTATTGCTATAATGTTTTAATTCTTTGTAGGTTTCTATGTCTTTCCTCCACCTAAAATATTTAGTCCTTTCTAGAATGGAGTTTTTGAAATTATAAAATGGCTCATCTGTGTTATTTCTTCTAAAAAAGGATATATTTCCCACGAGGTTGTTTTTTTCTTTATAATTAATTCCAAAATCTTATTGTAAAAGTTTCAATATTCCAATTTATCTGGACCCTTAGATTGTTTATAAGTTCCTAAGATCAAATCTCATTTAGCTTTTTGCTACTTATTTAAGGTTCTCAAAATTCTTAAGCTTATGATTAACATTTTCTTTTGTTCAGGATTGAAGGCATTCTTAAACTTATAATTATTATTTTTTTATTCAGGAATAAAGATACACTCACCAGGTGACTTTCCAGACTTGTCATTCCAAAGACTTCGGTAATCTTAAGATATTTAAATAAGCAATTTCCAAAAGTGATTAGAAATGTGGTTAGCAAACTTAGTGTTAGATCGCGCAGGCAGTAAGACACGAGTCGAGTGACAGTCAGCTCTCGGTTTATTGGCAAGGCATGAAGTAAATCCGGACTGGCATCTGGGCCAGGGGAGCCCTCTTTTATGGGATTCCCCTGGCTTGTAATCACACAATTCCATTGGCTGGTAAGACCCCGTTGCTAGTTAGCCAACCAGCAACGGGCATGAA
>NW_015386557.1:18812-26863 GCF_001527695.2 Protobothrops mucrosquamatus | reverse complement strand
GGCCAGGGGAGCCCTCTTTTATGGGATTCCCCTGGCTTGTAATCACACAATTCCATTGGCTGGTAAGACCCCGTTGCTAGTTAGCCAACCAGCAACGGGCATGAAACTGTATGCAGATGGAGAAGGGCAATCACCCTTAATGGGTGATCAGGATGCGCATAGGGGATTAAGGGGGGGGAATACAAAAGAACACAACACCTAGTGTTCCTTAAAGGCACTGGCCATGGTTGTCAGTTTGGTGATTAATTCCCTTCACCTCTCAGCACTCATACCTGCTGGAGATTGCTATCCTGTAGTCTCCTTCTGAAGAGTAACCATCCGGAGCACAAATGGGTGATTTCTCATCATCTCCTTATCCAAAGAGGTTCTAAAGAATCAGTCTACTCTTCGGTTATTCAGGCTTTGCCACACTCATTAACTCCACTCTCCATGGAGATGTATTTAGCTCACCATGCCTCCAACAGTAGCTAACCGCTAAAAGCAGGAATTATTACCAGGTACTTTGCTTTGCACACCCTGTAAATATGAAATCTGGATGCTGTACTTGGTGGCAAGCCAAAACTGTCAGCCTTATGAGGTGGATCAGACAAGAAGCACAGCCAGGAATATTAGCTCTATCTTTATTATAAGGTTACATTAACAGAATCTAGCAAGTCTGAAACTACATCTCTCCCCCTCACCTTTATAGCCCAAGAAATATGGAGGGCCTCTTCTGAGATGTTTGCCATCTCTCCATTCTTTCTGTGGGCTCGGTTGCCTCTTATCTGACTGTTGCCTAGTCTGCCACTCTTCCTCCTGCCTCTTAAGGTCATTCCCACATACCGTTTACAAAAATAGTGGCAATAGGTGTAGGATAGAGATTGGAAGTGGAAACTGCAAAGTTTCCAGTCAGTATAGTTTTCTGTTGATTCATTGGACTGCACTTTAATTTAGCAGTGGGAAAAGGCCCTTAGTATGATGTATGAATCCAGATTGTGTTCCTTTGTCCTGTGCCTGCGGCCATGCCCTTTGAATGTTCTGTCTTGGGCATCAGAGTTCATTGGCATCATCTTTAACATACTAGATCCTGCTCTGACTTTAGGGGCAGTTGCTACTCTCCCTCCCTTCCCTGTGATGAAAACTCCCCCCTTTCCCCCACCCACACTTCAAGTTCCTATGTGTTTACAGGGGTCCATGAGGGTGATTTCAAGCAACACTTCTTCTTCATCTTCCACTGCAAAGGCTGCAGAAGAGAAAATTGCTTTGTTGCCTAAGTGCTGCAGTATGAATGGATACCGTGACTCCTGATAGACAGCTTTGAAAGCTGCAAATTGTACTTCTCTAACAAGTTGCACTATTCTGAAAAGTCTCCAAAGAAGCCACCTATGTCGGCCTGTTTTTTGTCTCTCGCTCTCTTTTTTACATGCGCGCACGCACACACACACACACAACATATACTTTTTCTTTTGCTTTTTTGATACATAGGATTAAGATGAAATCTGGGGAAGCTCAGTAGAAGTATGGATAATGTGAATTGGAGCTCCTGTGTGCTCACTTATCTTAATATAACAACACTGAACTGTCCTTCACCCTTTAGCCTGAATCAAGGGAATTAGAATAAAGGCAACTGAAGATAGGATTGCTGCTATATTAAAAAGCTCTGATCTTAGAATAAAAACTCAAGATATTAGGTACATGTGCTAGCCCAGTGGTGGCAAACCTATGGCACGGGTGCCAGAGGCGGCACCCAGAGCCCTCTCTGTGGGCATGCATGCTGTCGCCACAGTCCTAGGCCTTCAGCTGGGTTTTATAAAACCTTTTCACTTTAGGCCTCCGCCGCTGTGTGCAAAAAAAAAAAAAAGGTTCAATCAATCAGTCAATTTCAACTTCTTGCGGGGAAAAAAAAGATCTTGCAAAGTTGGAATTGATTGATTGAACTTTTTAGTCCCACCCAGTCTGTCGTTACCACCGCAGCCACGCCCACCCAATGGGCCACACCTACCCAATTGGCCACACCCAGCCAATGGGCCACACCCACCCAGCACCTGACGATGCATAACAGGGTTTTGGGTTGCAGTTTGGGCACTCAGTCTCTAAAAGGTTCACCATCACTGTGCTAGCCAAACAGGCCGTTCAAAACATTCTTCTCATGCTTTAGTTTTCTATCTTTTTCCTAATTGCTATTTACTATTCTTAGTTTTCCTTGAGCTGATTAATTCTGCAGGATTTTTTTCCTCCTAATTTTTAAAGAATCTGCTTGTATCTCTGCAAGCTATGCTAGAAATAATCTGTTATATTTAGGCTCCATATGTCAGAGTACTGATCATCTGGGGCCGTGCAGATGATCAGGATGGATTCAAAAGCAAAAGTGTGAGATGCACTTATCATCTTTTTCTGCTCCTTAAACCAAGTGCACTTTTTTTCCTGCATTTGCACAGCAGGTATGGAGCTCAGTCACACAATCCTGGGGAACATCACAACTGCTTTAAGGATTTGCTGACAAGGGCTATGTGAGCATTCCTGAGCATTTCCAAGTAGAATTTTGCCTTTAAATCTGAAGCACTGCAAAGATGCTGGAAAATCTAGGATTCAGCAATCCAGGTTCAAATCTCTTTTGTCTCTTGGCCTTGCGTACAGATTGAGAGACATCTGTTTCTCATTAGGAGAAATGTTTAGCACTTGGACTTTGTTACTGCAACAGGACAATATGGTCTCAGACTCTGGACATTTGATCTTGTTAGTTCTTGCCCTCACACCACCAGCTCCTCTATTTTCTTCTTCCCAAACTCTTTGAAGTGCCAGGAATGCCTCTCCTTCTCCCCCTCCCTATGGGGCAATGGAAGGGCCTGTTTCCTTCTTTATATCTGTCTGTGTTATCAAGAGGCTGAGAAGGCCTCTTCTCTTCTCCCCTTTCACCCAAAGGAATCAGGATGGGAGGAGGAATGTCCATTTCCTTCTGATGAAGTCAGCAGATAACAGGAGGTGAAGGTGAGGTCTTCCATCTTTACTAAGTCTTGGCTGCTCTTCCTAGTCCAGTCCTTAGTGTGGGCTTTGGACCAGGGTGTAACCAATCTAATGAACCACGGGAGCCAAAGTAATCTAAGACCGGTACATTAAAGGGACATTTCTCTAGAATAGGATGCAAGTGATGTTGATGGAGCACTGTACCATCTTGAACCCAGTTCAGGATGGATATCAGATCCCTCAGATTAGATCAGAGTATCATCTAAGTCCTTTCTGGCTTTGCAGACTGGTGTGCATGTGGGAAGAGGGGATGCTTTCATGCAAGCAATGGGCAAGCACGTGTGCGCAGGTCCATTTGCACATGCGGCGGGCACGTGCGCCCACTGCTCACATAAATGGATTGCACATCCACTCACCCGCCACTTCGGGCAGCCCGGTTTTGAACAGCTCACGGCCCGGTAGTGGGCTGTGGTCCAGGATTGGGGACCACTAATCTAAGTAAGCTGTCAAATACTTGTCAGATATGTTATGATATATGTGGTTTATAAAGTACATGAAGACCAACAATGCATTAGTGAATCCATAACTCTTTACTGTGTATTCAGTTCTTCCATAACAAGTTCAAAGGTTATTAAATATTCATGTCCATGCTCTTCAAAGATAATGAACAATGCATGAATCAAGACATTATTTTAGGCAGAGTAATTAATTCTCAGATAGGAGATTCTTTTGCAAAAAAACTGTGCTCTGGGAACCAGATTTGTAATTAGTAGAAATTGATGGGTCGTCAGTACCCAATTCTCTTTCCCAAACACATCAACAGAATCTGAATATTTGGCTAGTAAAATGGGGGATAGTGCCTGCTGTGATGTAATGAATGAGAGAGAAGGTTTGAGGCCCCACAGTGATAATATTTAATTGCCTAGTAGGGATTAAAATAAATGTCATTTTGGACACAATAATTAAGTGGGTTCAGCGTCTAAAAGTAAACTTCATCGTAATATATTGAAAAGTGTAATGGAGCAGCCAATATAATTGCAAGATTTTTAAATAGCAATAGATGTTGAGTGTTAAGTCCGGAGAATAATGGCGCTTGAGACGAAGCATTTCTAACAAGTCTTTATTCTCTGCTTCCAATCTACGAACAACCCGAGCAGAGGCACGCAGGCCTCTATTTATACCTTCTGATCCCCGGGCAACTTCAACCAATCACGAGGCGGTCTTTTCCCGCCTTGCGCATGCGCGCAAGGCCAGCGCCACTCAGTCTGGTCCCGGGCAGCTTTTGCAATTGCCCGGGACTCTTGCAACGTCCCGAGCCTGCTTTTGCAGGCTCAGGACACAACACCCCTCCCCCCTAGATGAAATAATACGGCACCCACATGGACGCCATCATAGTGATGGTTATATAGTTAACTGATGAGTTAAGTTACACAGTGTGTGTAAGATGTGGAACTGTTCCGTCATACAGAGACCCAGTAGCCCCAACATCGTTTACGTAGAGTCAACCAGTCAGAACCTCTAGTTCAGTTATTGCAATGAACATGCTCACCTTACGTAATCTGCAAGGTATTTGNGACAATGGAACTCCCTGCAATTTCACTTTAAGGGATAGTTTCTTTTTAAGGGGTTTGTGTGTGCCTATTCTTAAAATGTTCCGGCGTGTTGCACAGAACCCCACCCTGTTTTGACTGGGCACCCTGGTACCTTTCAGACTCAATTCTTCCTTCGGTTGTACCTTCTGTCGACCCAGGCAGACGGCAGCGATGTGGCCTTTCTTTCCGCACTCTCGACAAATGGTGGAACGGAACCGACATTCCGCTCACTTGTGGCGTCCACCGCATCCGAGGCAACGAAGCTCAGCTGGGCCCTTGTCCTGACGATCTTTGGACCTCCTCCCAGCTGCTTGGTAAAGCTTGTCCACCTCTTCTTCAGGATCTTCTTCCGAATCCTCGCGCACGTCTTCCTTGTGGATAGTGGCGGTCTCTGGAGCGCTTCACTTAGGCCGCATGTTCTTGACCGCCCCGCCTGCAGCTTCTTCTGCCGAAACCTCTCGCAGAGCATCTTGGAAGGAGACATCTTCCCTGGCAAACAGCCTCTGCTGTAAGTCTGTGTTCCTCAGTCCGCACACAAAACGATCACGCAGTCTTTCCTCTTAAGTCCTTGAAATCACACGGTTTAGCTGCTCTTCTCAAGGCCGCAACGAATTCTTTTGCTGATTCCCCAACTCGCTGATCTCTCTGTTGAAATGTGTGCCTCCAAGCCATGACAGACTGCGTGGGCTGGAAATGTTCCTTTAAGACTTTCTTCAGGTCAGAGTATGATACCGTTTCCAACGAGTCCGGGGCGATTAGGCTCTCGGCGATCTCAAAGGCGTCTTGCCCACAAACGCACAACAACGTGGCAGCCTTTAAGCCTTCCTCCCTTATCTGGTTTATGCGGAAATACGTCTTGACTCTTGCAACATAAGATTCCCACCTCTCGGGGTGAGAGACGTCGAATTCCGCTAAACGCCCGACTTTCGCCATGATCGAGGATCAATGTCTTCTTCTTCAGCCGCACGCACCCTCCAGCGATTTCGTACTGGCAGGATAATGCTGACTTCCACGCCGTTTTCTCTTCCGGACTTCTTTGGGTGAGTCTTCAAGCTTTCCTAGCTGTATAGACTGTATCCCACCTTCGTCGCCAGTGTTAAGTCCGGAGAATAATGGCGCTTGAGACGAAGCATTTCTAACAAGTCTTTATTCTCTGCTTCCAATCTACGAACAACCCGAGCAGAGGCACGCAGGCCTCTATTTATACCTTCTGATCCCCGGGCAACTTCAACCAATCACGAGGCGGTCTTTTCCCGCCTTGCACATGTGCGCAAGGCCGGCGCCACTCAGTCTGGTCCCGGGCAGCTTTTGCAATTGCCCGGGACTCTTGCAACGTCCCGAGCCTGCTTTTGCAGGCTCAGGACACAACACCGAGTAAAAGTGGTTTTCTGCATTTAGAGATGGGGCCAGAATATATATTGATTATCAGTGGTTTCAACCTTCTTAGACTATTTGATAAGCTGAGTGGGTAATGTATGTTAACATGTGATACCTGAAATCCACAAGACATGTATTGCTAGGTTAATCTGAGTTTGAAGGAAGAACAAAATGTCATTGTGGATAAAGTGAATTGCATTTAATTTCTGGATGTTCCCATTTTTGATCCTTTTCACTCTGGGACAAACTTGCTTGAATGGCTGTAATTGCTGATGCTGTCATTTTAGCTGGATCTTGAGCTGGGGGAACCTCCTTGCTTGAATTAGATTTATGGTCTGGATTAACTGACTGATTCTGACTGGTCATTGTGTGGTTCTGATGCACATGACTTAGTTCATCCACAGCGAATGGAGTTGCAAAAGGGCTAGAAGCCATAGCCTGGATTTAAGAAGCTTTGGGGTAATTTCTTGTACTCTAAACATGGAAGTAGGAGTAGCTAGTTCTGCTGTCAGACTTCTCCCAGGCCAATAGCTTGCAGCCAGTGATTCAGAAACACTACTCTAATAAGATAGTTTTAATGCATATTGTAGAAAAACAATAATTTAACCCCTATAGATAATAGTCCTCAAATTCAATCCTGAATTTTTTTTCTGCCTTCCTTATATCATAATTAACCAAGAACCATTGATTTCTCTGCAGGAGAAATGATTGGCACCTGAGCACTATCACTGATATCTGGAAAGAACAACATAAGGCCTCATTTTTTATCTTGTCAGCTGTTGCCCTGCAATATCCATTTTTGAGCATTCTGATGGAAGATTTTACTCAGAATAATTGTGTTAAGCTTAAAAGGGAGTTATAGACAAGAGCCAAATTGATCTAGTCAGTGGTTAAAGTTTGATTTAGACTTCTGCGTCACTCATGTCAGGAAACATATGTGTCTATTGTTTGGACACAGTTGCATAGCTGTTGCATTTATGCTTTGCTGGCAAGTCTTTCCTCTAGCTGCTCCATTTTGTTGTTTGAATAGGCCTTGCCTTCTGCCTGTCTCCCAACAGGAAGTCGGATTAACCAATCAGCATGCATGATACTCATCTCCATACAACATGTAGTTGAGATGTGTGCGTTCACTCATTTGCAGCCTAATTTACCCATCAACCCCTTCACAGCATAGGTATGCATCGATGCCTATAAACAGTTGTGGACAAATCTAAATCAAACTTTAGACACCAGACTAGAAATGAGGAGACTGAGTTATGTTCCCCCCCTTAGACATGAAGCCAGCGGGGTGACCTTGGGAAAGTCACTCTCTCTCAACCCACAACATTGGGCTCAAATGACAAGATGGCTGGTCACTTCCTCTCCTCTTCTAATCCTCAAGCATGTGACTCAGTATATGCCATGTTCCTGTGCTCCATCTGTACTGTTTCTGTATTAGTCACTGTTTTAGTTGTGTCTTCTGATTGGAAGGAGACCGATACTAAGCAGTGACTCATGCAGATATGCAACAGGCAGCCTGTATTGGGGCTAATAATTTTATTACATGTACGTGGAGTTTGGCTGCAGTCTTTGTATCTACAGATTGCTGCGAGGTAGCAAAGACCAAGATTTGCAAAGTCTGCCTGGAGAAAGACTAAGAGCTATGCAGGAAGTCTGTCCTGGCTGAGTTGTAGATGGGCATTGGAATGAAATAATGGTAGAATGTCTCTTTTGTTGCAGAGTTTAGGTGATTGACTCTGAACCAGTTAAAGATAACTATTCTATTCCAGAATGTGATAAAACAAAGCGTCAGCATGGGAATCTATCCTACCTTTGACAGCCGATTAGCTTTGGATTTCAAAGCCATTTTACCACTAAATGGTACAGTTAGTCCTCGACTAACAAGCAGTCGCTTAACAACCATTCGAAATTACTAAAAACTCAGGAAAAATTAGTTATGGTCCATTCTTGACATTATCACTGCTGCACCACATCCATAGTCATGTGATTTCAGGGCGTGAAAACAGGGTGCCGCTGCACTGCGGAGTGCAAAAACAAGCCACCGCCGCACTGCAAGGTGCAAAAATGGCCACTGCCATGCCGCGGGGCATGGAAACAGGCCACCGCTGCGCTGTGGGGCACAAAAATGGGCCGTTGCCA